>NC_091322.1:35260449-35272949 GCF_038502225.1 Cherax quadricarinatus | reverse complement strand
TGGACTGGTCACATCATCCTACCTCTCCAGTGTTTCTGTCTTGTCAGTGTGTTTAGAAATATAAATACCTAACTGTTGTACATGTGTCTTATTCGTCTACTTGTGGGTATTTTATACTATTATTATAATCATAGTTTGATGAGCTTAAACATATTAACATCTGATGTATAGTATACGTCTTCACTGAAAACAGAACCCGTACCTTACAAGACAAGTAAACCTTACTTGGTGAACCTTTCCAGAATTACTGTTCCCGCAGCTTGCTCCTAGATCTAGTGTCCCACAGTGTTGACAGCCTGATGTCTCAAGTTGTTGCTGCTTTATTATTATATAAAAAATTAGCATCTGTCTTAAAAGTCCGTTATTATTTTCGAGTGGGCGTTTATTGTGCTTTATAATGATTTGGTCCCGAAGCAGTTGAATTCATAGTTCAAAATTAAATGCCAGTGTATAAAATTTGATCAAATTAGTCGAGTCAACCATGAAATATCATCATCCATGAACAATAAAAAACTAAAGGCTAAATTGGATCAGTATGCTTCTTCGTTGATGATAGTTGTGGTGAGAGAGAGAGAGAGAGAGCGAGCACGCACGTTGATAGCACTATTAAGTTTGTGTTTGAGGAACAGAGTTATTGCTGCGACGTGATGTGTCAGGCAGAAAGTAATGAAGAGCGCCAGCACGTTATAGGTCAAGTGTGAGTGTATCACTCAGTGTGGTGGTGGTCAGGTGGGGATACATCAACCAGTGTGAGTATCACTCATTAACCCATTGTGAGTGTGTTCTTCATGCTTGGTCAGGGGCGGCAAAGCAGAGTCGTTATAGCGTCGCTGGCCCAGTTACTTGTGTTTCCTGTACATATATAATTACTCTTTGTTACTGTTACGACCTCGATATCGTAATTTAAATGTCCTGGCTTCTAAATGGCTACTTAATCTGCTGTCTAGGGACATTTAAATTACACTGAAAAACACAGCCACTCTCGGGCCAGCATGCACTCATATGCTAAACGATATTAATTATTATTATAAGGAAGGACACAAAAACTCGCCTATATAAAAATATTAATAACAGTAACTTACATACAACTTACAAACTACTCCACTACAACATCACCTTAACTCCAGTTCACATTAGCTCACTAGCACACTGCTACTAGTAAATAAAATAAATGAACATTTATAAACAGGGAGACTCCATGACAACCCTCCCCCTTGCACACACTAGGGCCTTACAAAAAAAATGAGCACTTAAACACTACCAAAATTACAGTATATACTAAAAAACTTACCAAAATTACCGCCCAAACAATGATAACTTCTCCCCGTCACCGCCCGTCTCTTACTAGCTCTCAAACAGGTACCTCATCTGCTCCTGTCTCCTGGCCACTGACTAACTGACCAGGAATAATACACATCCGGATTCAGAATAATACTGGAGCTGCAAAGCATTATCTTTTTTTATATAAATTTTACTGCAGCACACTGCGTAACAGTTACCTGGACAACTTAAATTACTCATGTTGCCTGCAGAGCTGTGCCTGGATCAGCGAGTTGTAAGACAGGCACGCTGTTGGTGTCTCCTACTCACCCATGTACTTGCAGGGATCCAGTTTGTAATTTGCTTCCTAAGTGTGCATGCTTGTGGAATATATAAATAAATGTAATGGACTAGTACAAATGTGTTTGGAAACGTCGATTCATATCTCCTGGCCAGACAGATGAAGCACAAAGAGAACAAAAAGCCGTCCAGTATATTGCAAGAAAACCCAAACATTTCTAAACATATACAAAGTTGTATTTAAGAATTTCGTGTATAATTGGACCAATAATCACTGGACATTCATACACTGACGATGAAAAAGAAAAGAGAGAGGTTCCAGAGGACCACAATGAATCCGAATTATGCAATCCACTAATGAAAACAGGGTGGAGAATGTAGATTGTTTTTTTACATCTGAATCCCATATAAATCAAATAACTAACATAATCACAAATAGTGCAGAATTCGAAAAAGAAATAGAAAATATGTCCACTCGTGTATTACCTGGACCAGGTTCGTGGAATTCCATATTTATAAGAAAATTAAAAATATCACTGATAGGAACGTTCAGTATCCTATGGAGAAAGATCTTGGATCTCGGTGAAATCCCAGTGGGCTTGAGTGCAGACGTAATTCCTTTGCATAAATACAACAGCATAGTGCTAGTCTAAAATTACAGACCAGTAGGCTTGACATCGTACATAAATGTCCTTGAAACGTTGATGAAACCCCAAATTACAAATTTTATGATACGCTTACAACCCAAACCAGCATGGCTTTATCGGGAACATGACAGAATTATGAAGGCGTTTCAAGAAAACCAAAACACAGATGTGGTGTACACGGATTTTCCAAAAGCATTTGACAAATAGGATCATATGGCGATTGTATGCAAAATGAGGGCGACAAGTATAATGAAGGAAGTATGTAACTGGATATTCAACTTTCTGACAAATGCAACAAAGAGTAGTAAACAGAGCAAGATTCAACGTTAAAAGAGTAAAAAGCTTAGCTCCCAAATGCACGGTCCTGATGCCTGAGCAATTTATTCTGATAGCTGACATTGGTAAAACATTTGCCACAGTTTCGTATCAATTGTGGATGATAGCAATTTAAGCATGAAAATCACCTCGATTGAAGACATGGAAAAATGCATTGAGCATGACAATGATGACACGTTCCCTCTCCTTAGATATGGCAAGAATGAAGAATGAATATAGGAAATTGTATATAAAACGCAAGAGGATCTCCAAATAGAAGGAAAGGAACACATGAACCTACGTGTAATGTCGGCTGACATTCCTTTTAGAGAATAGGTAATTGTCACCACAGCCAGGGAAATGATAAAACGAATAATGATAACTTTGAAAACTAGGAAAATACTATGATAATGAGGAACTATTCAAATAGCTTGTGACTTACGAAATCGTAATGACACGATTGCAAACAAACCATACCACGGGCGGGATTTGAACCCGCGGCAGATGCATCAGACCTATAACAGATACAGAGATGATTTACGGTTCTTATAGAAGGAATAAAGCATTTAAATTACTGTGAACACCTCACAGTCTTAAGTATGTCCTCAATGGAGCAGTGGAGAGATACATGTTTACATACATGTGGAAGGTACTTGAGGGCCAGGTCCTAAATCTACACACTGCCATAAGAACATAGTGGATTAAGAGATACGGGAGAAAATGTAAAATAAGCCCAGTGTAAAGCAGGGGCGCCGTGGGCACAATTAGAGAACATTATATCAAGATCCGTGATCCCAGACTATTCTATATCTTACCAGTAGATATCAGAAACACTGCCGGTATAAGAGTAGAAGTTTTGTAGGAAGAAACTACAAGTACCTCCTCCATGTGCAAGACTGTGATGTATATGTGGATCAGCAGGCTTTCATCAGCAACAGTCTGGTTGACCAGGCAGGCATCAGCCAAGCCTTGACCAAGGCCGAGCTGCGGGAGTAGGAAGACTCGAAATACATGAGAGGTATATTAGCGACACATGAATGACCTTGTTACTATATTTACCAGCTGAATATGACTGAGCTTTTTATTGTATTCATTGATGTTTGCTTCTTAGTGTTTGCTCCTTAGTGCTTGGTTCTGGCTCTTTCGTAGTAATATTTTGCTTTCAAGTGTTTGCTCTTTTCATTAGTGTTGGCTCATTAGTGTTTGTTTCTTAGTGTTGGCTTAGTGTTCATTAGTGTTTGCTTCTAGTATTTGCTAACTGGTGTTTGCTATTAGTGTTTGCTATTAGTGTTTACTTCTTAGTATTTGTCAGTATTTGCTCATTGATTACATTATAGTGTTGGTTGTCTCTTTATAGTTTGATAAAAATTTGTTTGACATATATTTACAATTAATGTTGTTGTCCTGGGTGCTCGCCCTCCCTGCCGTTCCGATTAGAATATAATATGTTTTTGCTGTGTGACACGCGGGCTTATTTTGTTGCAGCACAACAACGTATTACTTGTTTTGTATCGTATATATATTTTTTTAATTGTTTGCGCTGTTAATTCGTATTTGTTATTACTTTTGTTTTACTGTTGTCTCTGTTTACATTGAATTTTTTTTTTTCTTTATGCGGATTGTTATCACTGTATGTATTTTTGTAGATGTATTTTATTTTCGATCGGGGGGGATGGGAGGGGGTAAGGCGTCTCTTGGGAGTCACTAACCCCTTCTGAGAATCTCATGAAAGCTGTGGTGTGTGTGTGTGTGTGTGTGTGTGTGTGTGTGTGTGTGTGTGTGTGTGTGTGTGTGTGTGTGTGTGTGTGTGTGTGTGTGTGTGCCTTCTCACATGCTTACACACACACACACACACACCACGCCTACCTATGACGTGGGTGCACAAGGCTTCGAGAACCTTAGTGTTTTTAAGGCGTGCAGTAACTGCTAGCAGTAATCATTGGTAGTGACAACGTCAGTGAACAATCCTACGAGTGATAACTAAAGATATTAGTTAAAAAAATGTCGAGAGGAAGCCTGAAATCATTAATTTTTCAAACTCTGTCATTTGTCTTGAGATTATTGTCTCAAGGATCTTACCAGTGATTAACAGGAGTGACACTGGTCTTTAGTTGCTGATTTCTGCTCTGCTCTTCTTTTTGTGAACAGGGACTACATTTGCCTCTTTCCATAGAGAGGGCCATTTACACTGTACTCTCTCTCTCTCTCTCTCTCGCCTACCTACACCTACATAGCTTTAAGCAGAGGTATGATAAAGCTCACGGTTCAGGGAGAGTGACCTAGTAGCGATCAGTGAAGAGGCGGGGCCAGGAGCTCGGACTCGACCCCTGCAACCTCAACTAGGTGAGTACAATTAGGTGAGTACACACACACACACACACACACACAATGGCATGAAATAAATATTAATATTAAAATATTAATTACACTGTATAATTCAGCAAGTTAGTCAAGATTCCCCTCACCATCAGGAATATAACAAAGTACACTAAGTTATGAACAGATCTAAGACAAACTTGTGTTTCAGAATATCATACCAGTCAGATGATGTCTAGTGCTGCATGACTCAGAAGACCGTGTCTAGTGCTGCATGACTCAGAGCGTGTCTAGTGCTGCATGACTCAGAAGACCGTGTCTAGTGCTGCATGACTCAGACCATGTCTAGTGCTGCATGACTCAGACCATGTCTAGTGCTGCATGACTCAGAGCGTGTCTAGTGCTGCATGACTCAGACCGTGTCTAGTGCTGCATGACTCAGACCGTGTCTAGTGCTGCATGACTCAGACCGTGTCTAGTGCTGCATGACTCAGACCGTGTCTAGTGCTGCATGACTCAGAGCGTGTCTAGTGCTGCATGACTCAGAGCGTGTCTAGTGCTGCATGACTCAGAGCGTGTCTAGTGCTGCATGACTCAGACCGTGTCTAGTGCTGCATGAATCAGTGTGTCTAGTGCTGCATGACTCAGACCGTGTCTAGTGCTGCATGACTCAGACCGTGTCTAGTGCTGCATGACTCAGACCGTGTCTAGTGCTGCATGACTCAGAGCGTGTCTAGTGCTGCATGACTCAGAGCGTGTCTAGTGCTGCATGACTCAGAGCGTGTCTAGTGCTGCATGACTCAGAGCGTGTCTAGTGCTCCATGACTCAGAGCGTGTCTAGTGCTGCATGACTCAGAGCGTGTCTAGTGCTGCATGACTCAGACCGTGTCTAGTGCTGCATGACTCAGAGCGTGTCTAGTGCTGCATGACTCAGGTGGTTACTCACCAAACTCAGAGAACATCAATAAAATATTGTGACAGAAAATTAAGCAAATTCAGTAAGTGTAGTTTCCCCTAAATTTATTTTGCTTAATCTTTAATGAAAATAGTTTATTGTCATTTATGTTTGGTCACTAACTGCCTGCAGCACTGAAGGCTCTCCTGACTGGCATGGTTGTCTGAATTATTAATTTTTCATTCTGCTAGGATGATCTTTCTTGCTAACCCCAATAAAGACATCCATCAACCAGGGAACGATAGACCTATATCTTTACTTGAAGTCACTGGGAAAGTTCTTGAAAAGATCATTTCCAACAGACTGAACTACTATATGGAGTTTAACCACCTTTTTACTGAAAAACAATTTGGCTTTAGGACACACAGAGGTACCCATCATGTAATAAGTACTATTTTCGATACTGTAGCAAGTCTAAAACATCAGGGCAATCTTGCCCTAATTGCCACCAGAGATCTTCATAAAGCTTTTAATAGCTTATGGCATGATGGTCTTATATACAAACTTGTTGACCTACCAGACCATAACTGGACCTTTCTCAGATTAATATATAAATTCTTAACTCAAAGAAAAATCATTCCCACCTTTCACGGCAGGTCGACAGAGCCTTTTATACCAACAGTTGGTGTTCCACAAGGTTCTTGTCTTAGTCCAATTCTATTCAACATTTATGTGAATGACCTTCCTCAACCAGAGTTTAATGATACAATTTTAACGCAATTTGCAGATGATGTTATCCATGTCGTCTCATCAACTCCGGTAACAGGAAAATACAAGTATGAAAGAATCATAGAAAAAATGAATATTGAACTTCGTCGAACATCTAATTGGGAAAAGAAATGGAGAATTACGACTAACCCTGACAAAGTCCTTGTTAGCACGATAGGATGTTTTGCATCAACCATCGAAGATAAGGGGGGTATCTCCATCAGAGGTACACCTGTAGCCATTAGAAACCCTAACAAGATCTTGGGATATGAAATAGACAGGCTGCTCCACTCAACATCTCATGTAAATAAAAAGATCAACATAGCCAAAGCCGGTCTTAACAGTCTCTTTAGATTTAATCAAGCTCCTCCACAATTCAAAAAACATCTGTATAAAATGATAATAAGACCTATACTCGAATACCCATGTGTCCCAATGTCATTAACAACAAAGACCAACATGCTACGGTTGCAACGGGTCCAGAATAGAGCTCTCCGCTTCATTACGGGCACCAGGAGGAGAGAGTTAAAATGGCAGATTTACATGTACAAGATATTACTGCTTTAAATGTACGCCTTGACACCCTGAAGAAGAAACAACTCTATGCAATGCAAGAACTCTACATGCCAGATAGAGAACATCCTCTCCAAGTTGAAATACCACGGATTATATCAATACTCCTCCTCACAGGACTCAGAATGACTCTCCCTCAGAGGGTCCGTCGTTTTATCCATAAAGACGATTACCATCGGCCAATGATATTGAGCAACCTCCCTGCAGATGAAGATGATTGGGTAACACCAGAACCCTTCTATGTTTACTAAGAAAATCATCGCCCCCAATTTGGGAGACATCTTGTATAACATTCTATTGTTAAAATTATGCTACATTTACTATGGCGGGACACCACCTTGTAAGAAGCTATTGTGTCAAGTAATTCTTTATAAACTGGCCAGAAAATTATTGCCTTCATTGTCGTTTAAATATCCGTTGTGCAATCGCAAAAAAAGCAATTGCAACTTGTATATTTACTACCAATTCAGAGTCATGTACTTATATATCTGTTATATCTATGTGACTCTGATGGGTTAGTATTATACCCCTTCAAGAATATTTTATTAATCCACATACACTTTTTAAATTACACCAAAGTGGTTGGGCCACTTACCTTTTATATCCTACCTCTTTCCCCCTCCCACCCTTTTCCAATATTTCTATCCTTACCCATCCTTCTTCCTTACCCATCTTACCAAAGCTCTGGTCATAAGAAGAAGAATTTTTCGTTTTTTTTTATAACTTTTATTTTTTTTTAAGTTTTAGAGCAAATATTTGTGTTTTTCGCGAGTAAAAGACATAACAGTAATTTAATTTTCACCGAAACTTTGATAAATATGCAGCATGATATGATGTCATAGCTCACAAATATATCTGTGGGTAGACAGATATTTAACTTCTTCTTAAATAAAACAAAGAGTAATAGTGAACAGTGAAGTCGGAGGCTGCTACAGTGAAAAGCTCTGTTCCATAAGTCACAGTTCTAGCCTCGTTTCTGTGTCTCATTCATATATTCGACGTAGACATATATATATAATTCATAGCGCCGCAATATCTTTCGTTGATAACACCAGCAGCTCTATTAGAGTGGCGTCTTTCGAAGTCACAGGAAATATTCAAGTGGACAATAATTCAAGTCTTCCAGTGAGCCTCAGATAACGGCATAATGTTCACTGAGAACACGTTTCACTTGCTCCACTATGGACGGATGGAGGGAATAAATAATGAAATTGATGAATTCAAATCATTTAGTTGAGCGAACGTTCCATGTGCAAGGCTTTACAACGTAGCGAGATTTCAAAGGATCTTAAATTCAAGGATCAGAATAAAGTTGCTATAACTACTACAAGGAATATGATAAGCTGAATAATTAAAACGTTCAAAACAAGAGATAAAAATACTCAAGTGTTGCAAATGTGCCTTATTCATCAACTTGTCGGCATTGTATAGTAATTGATGATACTCTTCAAGTAACAACGTAGTTGATCAAGCTTTGATCCACCAGAAGACCTGATCTGGGATCGGGACTTGCGGGGATGGACCTTCGGAAATATCCCTCGGGTATCCTTCAGGTACTCTTCGTTGGGGGTATTTTGTTTTTGTACCGTCAACCGAACCTCTTGGACATAATCTTAGTGCAGATTTGGGACTTATCCCCAAGATTTTTCCAGGTGTGAATCATGATGTATTTTTTTTTACATTCCAAGGAGTGAAGTTTGAAAGCTTTCAAGCCTTCCCAATAATGTTAGTGCTTGAATTTATTTATGCAATGAAGGTTCTCTGTGCATTTCCAGGTTTGTAATTTCGCCTGGCGTCATTTGACTGTATACAGTAATATTCTATCTAATGTAAAGAGAAAAAGTATGAACATTGGCTTTGCAAGTCTTGCTTTGAGTATTCTAGTTATCTGACCTATTAAATGCCTTGTGAGATTTGACATTATTTTAGAGTCCCTTACATTTGGGTTAGTTTTATACTTCTTTGCACTTTTTATTTCTTAAATTTTCTAGAAGACCTGATTAATATCACCTTGGAGATTTGCTGTCATTAATGAATGCCACTCTCATACACATTTTAGTATCGTCTATGTTGGATATGAGAAAGAGGATGGGAAGGGCAAGTAAATTTGCCTTGAGAGACAGAGCTCTGCACTGTGACAGACTGACTTTATTTTGTTGACGTACTCTTTGCATCCGTTTTTTAGTCTTTTTCTTTTATTTGCACTCACATTATGTGCTATTACACCTCGATCAAAGATGTCGAAAGTTTTTGCTAAGTCGTGTAAACTACATAGATATTTTATTTTCTAGTTTTCAAGTAATTGGAAGAAGCAGAAGCGACTTGCTCTAAACCATTATAATTATCTGGAAGTAATAACGATAAGCTTATAGAAATGAGACGATGAGTTAGGGAAACGTCTGTTTCATATCTCATTATTATTATTATTATTATTATTATTATTATTATTATTATTATTATTATTACAGCGCCTGTGGGAGAAGGGGATGGAAGACATTCAGACTTAATTCAGGGAACTGAAGCACAGAACGAATTCCCTAGATCGAGAGCCCCTCACAAGCGTCAAGGAACCTCCCTTGAGGGATTTCATACCTCATAAAATGGTGAAAGCATCGTAAATCATTGAGCGAAATGAAGTGCTTGATGTGTAATTGTGGTGCAGGGCTAGTTTAGAGAAACTAATAATGGTGGACGAGAGACTGGGCTTGCCATGGTGTTATTGTGGTCTCTGAGTTCTAAAGATGAAAGACGAGCACCCAGCGCCCAGGGATGTGTGTGTTGTCCGTGTAGTGGATGGTTGGTTTGTTGGTGATTCTTGTTGTGAGCTGATACTAAGGTGGATGATGGTTGGATATCGTGGAGGACTGCTTGTAGCTGGCACCAACATCCTGGTTGATCAGGCCAGCAACCGGGAGGCCTGGTCTGTGGCCGGGCTGCTGGAGCGGTGACCCCTGGAATAGACACGAGGTCAACGCAAAGGTAATGGAAGTTTGGTATCAATCCCTCTAGAAATTTCCAGTAGTAGATTATGATGGTGGCTGTGGTTCATGATGTGATTGTGGTGGATTGATGTCATGAATGGTGGTTGTGGTGGGTACCTGGTGATGGTTGTGGTCAGTGTTGTTATAGTGGTTAGCTGATGGTGGTTGTGGTCAGTGTTATGGTGGGTATCTGGTGGTGGTTGTGGTCAGTGTTATAATGGTTAGCTGGTGGTGGTTGTGGTCATTGTTGTTATAGTAGTTAGCTGATGGCGGTTGTGGTCAGTGTTATGGTGGGTAGCTGGTGGTGGTTGTGGTCACTGTTGTTATAGTGGTTAGCTGGTGGTGGTTGTGGTCACTGTTGTTATAGTGGTTAGCTGGTGGTGGTTGTGGTCAGTGTTTTTATAGTGGGTAGCTGGTGGTGGTTGTGGTCAATGTTGTTATAGTGGGTAGCTGGTGGTGGTTGTGGTCAGTGTTATAGTGGGTAGCTAGTGGTCGTTGTGGTCAGTGTTGTTATAGTGGGTACCTGGTGGTGGTTGTGAGCAGTGTTGTTCTTTTGGTGGGTAGCTGGTGGTGGTTGTGGTCAGTGTTATAGTTGTGGGTATCTGGTGGTGGTTGTGGTCAGTGTTATAGTTGTGGGTAGTTGGTGGTTGTGGTCATTGTTATAGCGGTGGGTAGCTGGTGGTGGTTGTGGTCAGTGTTATAGTGGTGGGTAGCTGGTGGTCGTTGTGGTCAGTGTTATAGTGGTGGGTAGCTGGTGGTGGTTGTGGTCAGCGTCATTATAGTGGGTAGCTGGTGGTGGTTGTGGTCAGTGTTATAGTTGTGGTTGTGGTCAGCATTATTATAGTGAGTAGCTGGTGGTGGTTGTGGTCAGTGTTGTTATTGTGGTGGGTAGCTGGTGGTGATTGTGGTCAGCGTTATTATAGTGGGTAGCTGGTAGTGGTTGTGGTCAGTGCTGTTATTGTGGTGGGTAGCTGGTGGTGTTTGTGGTCAGTGCTGTTATTGTGGTGGGTAGCTGGTGGCGGTTGTGGCCAGTGTTGTTATAGTGGGTAGCTGGTGGTGGTTGTGGTCAGTGTTGTTATAGTAGGTAGCTGGTGGCAATTGTGGTCAGTGTTGTTATAGTGGGTAGCTGGTGGCAGTTGTGGTCGGTGTTGTTATAGTGGGTAGCTGGTGGTGGTTGTGGTCAGTGTTGTTATAGTGGGTAGCTGGTGGTGGTTGTGGTCAGTGTTGTTATAGTGGGTAGCTGGTGGTGGTTGTGGTCAGTGTTGTTATAGTGGGTAGCTGGTGGCAGTTGTGGTCAGTGTTGTTATAGTGGGTAGCTGGTGGCAGTTGTGGTCGGTGTTGTTATAGTGGGTAGCTGGTGGTGGTTGTGGTCAGTGTTGTTATAGTGGGTAGCTGGTGGTGGTTGTGATCAGTGTTGTTATAGTGGGTAGCTGGTGGTGGTTGTGGTCAGTGTTGTTATAGTGGGTAGCTGGTGGCAGTTGTGGTCGGTGTTGTTATAGTGGGTAGCTGGTTGTGGTTGTAATATTTTTTAAATCAACCTCTTTATTACCGTCAACATTAGCATAAAATTGATTACATTGACAATTTTATCAGTGTTGCCAGTACCACATCCTTTCGGATTTAGGATTTAAATAAAAAAAAATCATTCCTGTTTGAAAGTTGATTCATTTAAGGATTGAAGGTTTACTAATTTCCATTTTTATTTCAACTCATAGATGAGTGAAAATGTTTAATCAGTATAAGCTTTTATGAGCTCTCGTGAATGATTGTCGACTCCATCTTAGCATTTCAAATTAGCGTAGCAATACTGACACTTTTTTTTATTCAACCAAACTGGTTACACGACAGACGAATCAGGAGAGTCAAAAGTCTAACAGGGTGTTGAGGCACCCTCACGTAGCAGGTTATGATCATTTTAAAAACTTGACGAGGCCTGGTCATGGACCAGGCAGCGAGAAAATTGACCCCGGAACACCCTTCAGGTATACTCCAGGTAGATCCCTAGTATCCAGTTTCTCTTCACTCTGATAGTTACATGATGGAAGCAAAAACTAGTTTTTGTTTTTCTGTCATATTCCGCTGACAAAGGAGGGGAACGAGGGAGAAGAAAACACGCAGTGAAAACAACTAGACGGGATTTTTTCTATGGTGATATTTTTCGGGTGAGGGAGTCCAAGATAAATGAGCCGAGGGAGCTGGGGAAGGAGATTAGGATTATAAGATTTGGTGGAGAGAAGACGTAGGAAATGAGGGATGCTGGAGATGTGAAGGAGGCGGCTATAAAAATTAAAAGGTTTGTTTTAGTGTCATGGATAGAAGAGAGTGGTATAAACCTTGGTAATAAATACCGACAAGTTAGTTTAGAAAGACACGTAAGCAAACACTATGACATATTTATTAGAAAACGCTTCGATCCTGGGACCTTGATAATTTCTAACGTACAGA
>NC_091322.1:35220449-35255449 GCF_038502225.1 Cherax quadricarinatus | reverse complement strand
GGAACCACAACACACACACACACACACACACACACACACACACACACACACACACACACACACACACACACACACACACACACACACACACACACACACACACAGTCTTCATAGCACATACCCCTACCAGAATGTTGGTGGAGAAGTAGTGGAGGGAGTGTGTGAACCAGAATGTTGGTGAAGTATTAAGAATGTATGAAACATAACGACGATAAAGAAGTCGTGGGGGAAGTGTGTGAACATGAATGTTTTGTGGAGAAGCCGTGAGGAAGGTGAGTCAAGAGCAACGATGGAGAGGTCATGAGAGCGAAAGAGAGAGTGAAAACGAACAAACTAACTAGAATGTTGGAGAATCCGTAGGTGTGAATGAGAACGACGATGGAGAATACTTTGGAGGTGTGTTTGTGACCTAGAATGATGATGTGGGAAGAGTAAACCAGAATGTTAATGGAGAGGGTATGTTGCAGGATAAGTGTGGGAGTTTTTTTTTTTTTGGGGGGGGGAGACGTGAGGAGAATTGGATGCTAAAGGAAAGCATGTTTACTATGTGGATGACAACTTGAAATGGCCTCTCATATTCCCTCTCTCTTCCCTTCCTCTTCTACCCCTTAGTTCCTCCCGTCCCTTCCCTCCCTCCTTTCCTTCCTTCCTTTCCTTCCTTCCTTCCTTCCTTTTCCCTCCCCTTCCTTCCCCTTCCCTTCCTTCCTTCCCCTCCCTCCCTTCCCTTCCCTCCTCCCCTCCTTCCTCCTCCCCTCCCTCCTCCCCTCCCTCCTCCCCTCCCTCCTCCCCTCCCTCCCTCCATCCCACCCTTTCTCTCCCACAGGGCCCATCGTCCCAACAACGCCAGTCTCTTGATTTTTTGCGCTCTCTCTCTCTCTCTCTCTCTCTCTCTCTCTCTCTCTCTCTCTCTCTCTCTCTCTCTCTCTTTCTCTCTCTCTTTCTCTCTCTCTTTCTCTCTCTCTCTCTCTCTCTCTCTCTCTCTCTCTCTTTCTCTCTCTTTCTCTCTCTCTCTCTCTCTCTCTCTCTCTCTCTCTCTCTCTCTCTCTCTCTCTCTCTCTCTCTCTCTCTCTCTCTCTTTATCGCTTGCGTCACTTTTTGTTCTCTTATCAACACCGTTATCAAATGCATAGTGGAGTTTTTTTTTTGTTTATTAGCCAAGTTTTAGCGAGCCTGTTGATACAGCTTGTTATTTTTAACTGTTAATTATTAACAGAGAATGACAGATATTACCTTTCTTTTAACACTACAACCTCCTTTCCCCTCCCTATTCTTCCTGCTCCTTTTTTTCTCTTCCTCTTCCTCTTTTCCTCTTCCCCTTTTCCTCTCCTCTTTTCCTCTCCTCTTTTCCTCCTTCCCCTTCCATCGAGCATCGTTGAGAACACTTGAGTTTCATGTTGAGGATCAATGTCGTCAGCACATTTGGCGGACGGGAAACATGTGCAAACCTAACTTACGTAGCGACCACAGTCTGAATATAGAATAACTGCAGTTATCTCCTTGCCCCGGTAACGCCCCACCTCGTATACAATTACTGGGTTATGAGAAGTGTCAGTATCGCAGTTACACTCCAGAAGTCTTCCATGAGTTTCATTTGTTTGTGTGTAACTTTTCACAAGAAAAATTTCGCCGTTGCATATGTTTCTCCTTCTCTTGCTTTTGCTGCTTTTTTTCCGTTTTCCTTTTTCTCTGTTGGATGAATGCATTTATGTCTTGAGATTTTCCTTTCTAGCACGGACATGTTAATGCCGGAATATAATACCCAAACCTAGATTAATTTACTGGCAGCGGGATCCACTGCCCCCCTCACTTTTCCCCCTCTAAGGCGAACTCACTAACAGGAAGCGAGGGGTTTCGATTGGCATTTGTATCTGTTAATGTTGATAAATTTCCCAAGTCATTTCCTTATCAGACTGGTTGTGGTGCATACGATGGACGGCATGCAGCTGACACAAGTATCCTTATTAATCAGTCCAGTAACAGGAAGGCTTGGTCTAGGATTGGACCCTGGGAGATGTGGCTCCCTAATTATACTCTAGGTAAACTACTGTAGTATAAAACAAGCTTGAATCCGTCAATAGAATGTGTAAGGCTAATGTGAAAGACCTTGGTTCATCATGTCAGAAGATCTCACCTTCCAAGATCACAACAGACACTGTCACACTTATAGAAAAATGATAGACTGGATAATAAGATCCTTCGAAACAAAAGGATTCCAAGCCACTGTTTAAGCCAATTGTTCTCTGTAGGCTGAAGTACTGCTATACTCTAACAGCTCTGTTCAAGACGGGCGAAATTGCAAACATGGAGAATGTACAGAAAACCTTCAATTCCCGCATAGATTCAGTCAAGCACCTAAATTACTGGGAACGTTTGTAGTCTCTCGATCTATACTGCAGGGGTGCAGTGAGTATGCCAAGGAAAAACTCAATGTCCTCCCTTCATACATAAGGGAGATTACCAACAGCCGGGCTGTGGTGCCAGTGTTGAACTTTGCTCGGCTAGTGGCAACAGTCTATTTGATCAGGCTATCTGTCGTTAGGTCTGATCTGGGACCGGACCGCAAGGGCGTTAGCCCTGAGAACACACCCTAGGTAGGTAGATTTCCCTTCTTTCCTCTATCGGAGTCTATCCAGTTCAAGGGGGAGTCAATGGACGAGTTTCTCAAATCAGTTCCCGACAAGCCGGGTTGTGGTTCATACGTTAGACTCCGCCAGTAACAGCTTGGTTGATCAGACTTCCATCTACCAAAAGGCCTGATCTGACTGGGCCGCTAGGGTGTTGAGCCCCCGAAAGCATATATCAGATGTCCTCTGCAACATTCTCCAGGAAGACTTCTTTCCTTCATTTCTCTCCTCTGCAGCGTTCTCCCTTTCATCTCTCATTTCCTTTTCTCTTCCTCTCTTCCCGTTTCTTTCCCTCTTCCCGTCCAACTTTTTCTCGGTTTTGTTTTTTATTTCCTCATACTTTCCTGTTCACTTCATTTTGCACAATTCTCTGGTGCTCGGCATCCGCAGCGTAATCAGATTTGACGTTGTCTTTGCAGTGTATGTGTGCGCGAGTTTCTGGAAGCAGATGCAGATGGATAGTGGACAAAACTCAGCCATCCGCAGACACACACCATCTTAGCCCTTAACCACACCCAGATATATACCCCAACAATCCTCACAAATTGCTTGCCCCTTTGCAGCTGAAATGCTCTGAAAGCTTTCAGAACTTTTTTTTTCGTTACGATGCTTTTCCTAACGTGATGATGCAAATTACAGCGTAATTTCTCTTCGTGAATATATCGTTATTTTTTTAATATTTGAATGAAATAAGCACAATGAAACCAATTGCTCCCACACCAAGGCTACATTTATTGTTACCTGGAATTACCTGAATTATCCAAATACTCAATATTTTTTTTTTTTTTGCGAACATAACCACTGTGAAATTATGCAAAACTAATACATTTCCATTTGAAGTTGGTGTCACCCACATAAAACACTGTTTTCGGCTCTCACAGACACCCACAGTGTGGGTGTTTGATAGTAGTGGTATATAGTATAATTACCTGACTTTGTTAAAAACAATGTCACACGCCAGGGTCAATCGACGTTTAACATTTACTTAGATGCAGAGATTCACTTACATCTCTTGTTTGTGTACCAATTACATGATACAAATCTCAAAAACATCTGACTATTACCTCGTAAGGTTTACAGAATCGGGTCCCAAGATCTAGTTAAATGATTCCGGTCTACCTATCATGCAGTGAATAAGCGTGGTTAAATGTTGGCATTTCCTTCTTTAGGAAATAGCGTCTTTGTTATATCCATTGGGCCCTCCGAGGAGTCGTCATTTTCGTAAAAGTTGATGTACCGTTGGCCCTATTGCTGAGTTTTGGCGATTCCAGCCCTGTTGAATGGGGGCCCCGTAAGATTCCTGTCAAACAATCTATGTGCCGTCGGTGTCATGGCTACAGAGCAGGTCGCAGCAAACTGTATATACAAATGGTAGAGTAGTCAAAGGCTACTCGCAACGGTGTATCGACTGTTTCATCGTTACTGTATACAGTGGTAAATTTTTTCTCAGTAAAATTCTTCTCAGTAAATAAATAAATGTTCAGCAACTCACTAAATGAAAGCAGGGTGGAGAAAGCAGATTTTTTCATAACCTCTGAAGGCCACACACATCATATGACTGACATGAGCACTAATCATGTAGAAATCGAGAAAGTAGAAAAATGCCCACTTATATCGCACCTGGACCTCATTCATGAAATTGCTTTTTTTATAAGGAAGTGGAAAATGTCATTAGCACGAGCACTCCGCATCTTTTTGAAGAAAGAGCTCAGATCAAAGTGACATGTCAGTGGCTTTATGAAAGTGCAGACACAATTCCTTGGCTCGTACCAAAACTTTTAGACCACATAAAAGTTTTCGAAAAAGTGATGAGATACCAGATTACAAACTTTAGGAAACAACACCTGCACAGCTCAAACCAGCATGAGTTTAGAGAAGTAAGATCATGGCTGTCACAACTACTAAATCATTACGACGGATTTTGGAGACTTAGGAAGAAAACCAAGATAGGGTATACACGGATATTTGAAAAAGGCATTTGGTGAATGCGATCGTTCGGTGATTGCACATACAATAAAGGCGATATTTATAACGGGGCAAGTAAGGAAATGACATTCAACTTCATGACAAATAGAGCACACAGTTGCAGTAAACAAAGTGAAATCCTTAGCGTTAGCAAACGATAAAAAATTAGTACCCTGAGACACGGTCCTAGTGCATTTACTCTTTCTTATTTATCAAAGAAAACATAGATAAAAACGCTGATCACAGTTTCGTATCATCCTCTGTGAATAATGTCAAAACAAGCATGAAAATCCCCTCCGGAGAAAGCTCTGGAAAATTGCAAGAAGTATTCATTCTTCCATTGGTCATTGAAGAATAACTGATTTGCAGTGGTGACGGATTCCAACTGTTTAGACACTGAAAGAATGAACTGAAAAAGACACTATAAAAATGCAAGAGGATCACCAAATAGAGCAAAGGAACCATGTGACCATTATAATGTCAGCCGTCCTTTTAAAGAAAACAATAAGGCAAATGTTACAATGTAATACCCTTCACTGAGCCTTTAATCGGACTAAATATTGATAATCCAGATGATTTTCCATGATTTCGTCCTAAAACTTTGCCATCTCCATAATTTACTAAGCAAATCCTATTACATAAGTTAAAAGTTCCAAAAAATCGTCTCGAAAGTTATGGTCAGTATTCGTGTACTTCATTGAACTTATCGCCCCTACACCCTTGCTCCCGAAACACCCACTTATATATGTGAAGATAACTTTCCAGTCATAAAATCACCAAGTCAACTCTGACCACTGCGTCGTGCCAGCCTAAGAAAGTTAGTCCAACTTGGTGTATTTCTATATACTACCAAATTTAGAATGAAACATCATTGTGACCACTAATGATTTTTTTTTTATGGCGAAGCTCAAGTCCCTTCAAATACAATATTACTGACCCTCGAAATTGTAATAGCATAATTATAAACAACTGTAATTATAAACGACTAGTGTGAGAGTCTCCCAGAAAAACCTGTGATCACAATGTTGTCATATGTTAGTCTCACGACATGACATGACATGAGATGACGTGACACAGTGCTGAGACTATTGACTCGCTATTTTCAGGATTTAATACAACTTTGCTAGCTACTACTCTATATAACGCTCATCCTAATTAGCACAGCCTGATTGATCAGGATTATTTTGTTGGACCGAGTATGGCACTTAATTTTTATAAAGAATCGAGGACTCCCCTGATGTTTATAACTTAAATTTGTATCATAATTATTGAGGGTTTCCACACACTTCAAGAGTCCTCGACTTTTATAAGGATTTTTTTTTTTTTTTGCTGGAACTAAATTACTCTTATTTCCAAGGTAATGTGGCGATAAAGGGACTAATTATTTTTAAAGACTTGGGGAAATGATGTCATTAAAATGCTAACTGTTTCTTTTTTGCTCAAGATGAACTTTTTAGTAGCCCCGTTAATGATGATGGTTAATTGTGCTTATAAACTCATTTGGCAGGCAAAATAATGTAAAATAATTTGGGCAATGCCGATGCTTCTTCGCAGGTTTTTGGAAAGAATTAACAGTAAATGACATAAGATTCTTCTGGAGTCGGCTAGTACAGCGGTGAAAGTCATCATTACATTGACATCAATACTATTAAGTTACTTCTTGTTTTGCTGATACTAAATACCGGCACTGTTGCTATTATTATTCCTAAACAAATAATTTTAATACATTATAATTTACATTTATATTTCAGTTACTTTTATGGCAGTTGCAATATAAATGGTAATATGAAGAGAATAGAAATTCATAAATATGATAATAGAGATAATAATAGCCAATTCAAAATAACGATCATTCACATCACTTCTCAAATTATTGGGAACGCTTGAAATCCCTCAACTATTCTCCCTAGGTAATAGAGACAATTTTTATTCATGAATAATAACAGCCAGGTTATTGTAACGTGGATTAATTTTACGTCATTTAGTTTTGTATATTGTCTTCCCTCGCCCCCTTGGCCTGGAGGGCCTAGCATGAGCATAGGCAACTCAACGACTTTAGATGCAATTTTTATTCATGAATAATGCTTGAACAGCCAGCCAAGTTATTGTAACAGCTGAGCCTGGCTCATTCAACTCCACCATCAACGTGGATTAATTTTACGTCATTTAGTTTTGTATATTGTCCATTCCGGGGGTCATCGCCCCCTTGGCCTGGACCCAGACTAGGCCTTGTTCGTGGCCTAGCCAGTAGGGTTAGGTGTAGCAACACACAGTTTAGCATGAGCACCACAGCCAGGATGATCGGCAACTGACTTTAGGAATAATGACAGTATGCCAATGATCTGCCCAAGGACCAGTCTCGCGGAGCGCCATTTACATAAAAACTATCACATGGACTTTAACATCCAATGTTAACGGAAACTGGATACAAGAATCACTGCACAGTAATTGGAAACCACGAATATAGCCCCAATCCACTAAGATGGCAGTAAATAAGTTGCAGTGACCGATAACACTAACGACCCTGTGATTTTCCCATGATTTATGTGTGATCTGTTTCGTGATCACTCTCAGCCTAACTACGAGACTGACCATCTTGCACCTAGGTTGATGGACTGATTGCAGCAAACTGCTCTCTGCTTCGTCTGCTACGTTTTGTATCACAACTCAGTCTCTCAGTCTCCGTATTCGACCGATGAAGCCTGCAACGCAGGCAAAACATTTCGTCAATAAAAATTCCTAGCGTTGTACATGCGTCTTACTTAATAATTTGTCTTCATTATTTAACTTTGACAACGTTAAGCCTCCTCACTCCGACGGCTGGAATGCTAAGGCTAGACGTAATTTTCTTTCTCTCTCTCTCTCTCTGTTTTCGTAGAAAAATTAAGAAAATTGTGCTTTAGAAAAGTTACTAGTTCGGCTTCAGCTTTTTGAAGGATATAGGAAAATACTGGTTTGAATGTAGAACTGAAGGAAAGTGGAACGGTCTGCCAAGTAGAGTGATGGAAGTTAGTACCTTAGGTAGTTTCAAAAGTAGGTTGGACAAATATACCAGAGGTAGGTGATCGACTCCTTAGCCTTAAATGAAGATTTTCAGTTCAGAAGTTAAGGAACGGGATACTTCCAATCAATTTTAAGGAACTGAACACCTTCTATTAGCTCTTAAAGGCTAAGGAATTTTGCACCTTAAAATGGCCTCATTCATGAGCTTAGTATTGTATACCATTAATTTAACGAGAGATTGGACTTGAGGACCTGCCTAGTATGTACTAGCAAGTCTTCGTGTAAATATGGTGATAACGATAACCCGTGGAAAGACACTCGTGTACAGTTCAGAACATTAATTAAAGGAACGTTTCACTACGAGTGGCTTCATTAGTCCTAATTAGCAGTGGTGAAGCCACTCCTGTTTTTTTTCCACAGCAGGTCTACTGCAGCAATCCTCTGTTTTTATGTTCTTATGTCTTTGTATGTTAGTACTAAGTATGTTACCATCATTAAGACCCACCCCACCTTCTCCTCACCAGAGCAAGACACTTGGAAAGTTGAGTCATCCTTGTAGTTCCAGACTTACAACCTCTCACATTCGCTGCACTCTGATGCCATTAATGTAGATAATGGCCACGACCTGCTGCAGATGTGAGCACGTATTACTCTTGCTCCGCAACTACAGGGCACCGTCTGCCAAGCCTGCCTCCGGAAAACTCTCATTTCGGGTGGCGGGGACCCTTTGTTCGTCATTACGCATTTGTTTCTCTCATGGATTTGTTGATACGGTATTTGTGGATTGAACTGTGTACATTCGACCGTGTATATTTACTCACTGGAGCAGAGGAGAGAGAGATGCATGATAATATATAACTGGAAAGTACTTGAGGGACTTGTACCACATCTTCACACTGCCATTACAACATATTAGAGCGAGAGATATGGGAGGAAATGTAAAATAAACCCTGTGAAAAGCATGAGTGCAGCGGGCACAATAAGATAAAAGCTACATCAACATCCGTGGTCACAGACTATTCAACATCTTGCCAGAAGATATCAGAAACATTGCTGGGACATATGTAGAAGTCTTCAAGAAGAAACTGGATTAGTATCTTCACCAGGTTCCAGATCAACCTGGCTGTGATGGATGTGGGGGGGGGCAATCGCTCGTTAGCAGCAACAGCCTGGTTGACAGGCAAGCACCAGGCTGAACCATGGCCAGGCTCCGATAGTTAGTAGAAAAACTCGAAACTCATCAAAAGTAAAGGTATTTAAATGATGTATATATGAAAGATTGTCGTTAGGTTTTAGCACCAACTTTCTTCCAAAGGTTGCTTGCCTGGCTAAGAACCCAGCATCACTTTTCCCATAAATGGTGGAAGTATATCCTCTTTCATCTTGATTGGCTAACTCAGTGTGTGACATAGAAAAGATATGAATAGAGATTGTGGAATGTGAAAATTTGACTTTAAACAGTTTTACTTGCCTTGAAATTATGAATTTTTGTAATATGGCAGAATTGCCCATGACAGTAAAAATTCCATATTGATAGCATAAATTGGAAAATATTAAAACGGTTAAGTTTTGAAGCAATAACCAAGCGGTTTTAATGCTTTGTAAATAAAAACAAAACAAAAAAAACACCATTTACTTAGATGCGCATATATTTACTGCTGAGTCATCCACATTAAGCATATTTTTGGTATTCTGTGTATTTTATTAATATGTAATGGAAAAAATGATAGTTCATTCACTGACTTCTCGAAATATTTCTTAACTTATGTGTATGTTGGGGGGCTGGGTTTAGGGGGGTGGTACCACGGCTCGAGCCCCACTTCATTCTTCTATTATATATCGATTAATATATATATATATATATATATATATATATATATATATATATATATATATATATATATATATATATATATATATACGCAAATATATTTCAGAACATGCCATGTGGGAATGGAAAGCTTTAGCTCAAGATCTTTCGCACTCGTGCATCATCAGGAGCTATGCAATATTGCAACACTAACAGATAGCAAGGGAAAAAATTCTCTCCTGACGCTTCATGCTTTCGTCTTGCCTCAGAGAGAATTTTCTCCCAACTATCTGTTACTATTCTTGCAACATTGCGTAACTCCTGACGACGCACGAGAATGCGAAAGATCCTGAGCTAAAGATTCCCATTCCCACATGGCTTGTTCTGCATAGTTAAGATCGCCTGTTTGCGATTGTACTGCATGGAAATATATTATCAACATATTTTTATGTATGACAAGAAATATATTTCACAATTTTCAGTTAAAATTTAATTACTGACCTAAGGTAAATCCACGTAGTTTTCACCTAAACATCTGTTTTGTGGCTTCGACTTTAATATGTAATTCATATAACGTAATAACATGTATTAATGTTTGATACATTAATTGCATTTTGTTTACTGTGGTAAATATATGATGCAGCTACATCATTAGGTAAGCAAAAAATATGAAATATTGTTGTGAGCCTTTAAAACAAAGCTGATTATGAGAAAGTTTTTATGAGAGATGAATACAGCTGCTATCAGTGTCCAGGAATGAAAGGTAGTAAGACTGTTGCCGGTGTAGGACAGAAAAATATATGTGCAGAAGTGAGTAATACTTAGCAATTTACGGGAAGTGTATGCAGAATTTAAGAAAGATTCCAATAATCCATTCATTGGGTTTAGTTTTGCCATTCTTCCTGCTTGATGTGTTCTTGCAGGTTGTAGTTGTACAGATTATGTGCATAGCGTCGGAATCCTACATTGCTGCTTGTAGCTCTGGAACTGAAAGGACTAGAATATTAGCAGCTCTTGGCTCTTATCACAAGCCTGGTGCTCCGGGGGTAGAGGATACACTGAAGGCCTTCGTCTAGACGCCTTTACTTATCTAGGATCTGGCTGCATGACTAAAGTCCTATGTTTTTTTGATGTACAGTGCGCAGGTTCGAATCCTGCTATGGCCCGAGAAATAATGTTTGTCAGTTTCGCCTGTTTGCTAATTTTTAAACGCGCGTGCACACGCGCACGCACGCACGCACGCACGCACACACACACACACACACACACACACACACACACACACACACACACACACACACACACACACACACACACACACACGCACACGCACACACGCACGCGCGCGCACTTGTGAGGCAAGTATTGTTTATGATTCACGTGATGTTAGTGAGCAAGGTAGCATGAAAGAACTCGGAGAACCAATTAGCCGGACTTGAGTCCTGGAGGTGGAGAGTGCAGTGCCTGCACTGTGTAGGATGGGGTGGGGATGTTGCGGTTCGGGGGGGGGGGTTCATTTGAGCTGTGACGTCGGCGCCCTTCTGGCAAGGCGGTGATTGAATGAATGACAGTGAAAATGTTTTCTATGCGGGTCACCTTACAGTGGTGGGAGACGGCCGGTGTATTAAAGAATAGACGGGTAGACCTGATAAAGCATTTTCCGTGGGTTATTAGATTTCCTGGTGACACTCTGAGGGCGCTTGGGTAATGGAGATGGAAATGTGATTTGTGATTGCATCCCGTGTTCTGGGGGACAACCTAGCATCTGCCTCACTCATTCACAATATATTTTCAGCATGTAAGCCTCTGACACTATTAGTCAGACCCTAGGCACGCGCACGCACGCACGCGTGCGTTCGTACACACACACACACACACACACACACACACACACACACACACACACACACACACACACACACATACATACATGAATGCATGGACATACCTGTTGTATTCTTTTAATCCCGCTGCCTGGTCCTGGTTGATGACTTCATCAGTCAGACTACTGTTGCTAACAGCTGCAGTTCAACGTAAGCACCACAGGCTGGCTGATCAGAATGTTGACAATGTGCACACAGGAGACTGGTGTATAAACTGGATGAGTAGGCAGTGATAACGGGGGAGGTAATTAAGTGCAGAAATATTTTTCATTTGCTGCTGGTAACAAGTTCAGTTTAGGGCCGCGGATTTTGACAACTGATGGCACCCCTGCTTTTCACAAGGTTTAGTCTACATTTTCCTCATATCTTTAACTATAATAGGGTATGACTATGTGCAAAATGAGGACGGAGGTATTTCCAGTAGTTTTAGATGTACCGAGCCTGCGCTTAACGTAGTAGAGTGGAAGATGAGGGAGGAAGAGTTAAATAGGCCCAGTGAAAAGCAGGGATGCCATGGGTTTAATGAGAGAACACTGTCAGCATCAGTAGTTCAAGGCTATCAAGCTTATTGCCAGTACATATCACAAATATTGTTGGAACAAATATTAAAGTTTTCAAGAGGAAATTGGACCACTATCTCCACGGAGCTCCTGATCAAGTAGGTTGTAATGTATGTGCGGGACGGTGGTTAGCCAACAGAAACAACCTGGTTGACCAGACAGTCAATAGGGAGACCTGGTTCCGGGATGGGCCGATAAAGATTGAAAACTCTCGAAACAGGCCACAGATAAATCACAGATCAGGCCATCAACCAGGAGGCTTGGTCTGGGACAGGACCGCTGGGGTAGTGACCCAGAAATCGTCTTCGACTAACAGTCAGGGACACCTATTTCTTAATTCTCATCACTTGCTTTTATTTTGTATCACTTGTCTTTTATTCCGTATCACCTTCCTTTTATCACCTGCCTTTTATATCTTTATCAGCTGCCTTTTTTTATTGCCTTTGTTTTCTTTCTTATTAACAACCTTCTAGTTATCATCAGTCTTTTTAGTATTTATTGGCTTAAGTCTTTTTCTTATCGCTTAGCTTTTTCTATTGGATTTTTTTTTTGAGGGGAGGGGGGGGGGCAGAGAGCACGGTCATATTTGGTCCATATAGAAATGTGTGTTTGTGCTGTGCTTTTTTTTTGGTATTATGATAATTATTATTATTATTATTTTCCTTCAATAAATTTGTTCTCCATGGCTGTATGCCTTATTTTTCCTCAATGTTTTCTTCAATTCTTTCTATCTGATTTTCCCTATATGTTTTTTTTTTCCTAAGACATCATCTACATTTTTGTATTTATTTATTAGTCCTAGTCCAACATTTATCACCACTTGCCGCATATTTCTATTTTTGCGGTATTTATTTTTTTTTATTTCTTTTCACTTACCTCCATCTCCTTCTCAAGGGGTTCTCCTGCTTGTTGTGCTCCAGCATTTTTCCCTTTTCTCTTATTCTTCTCTCAAATCTTTTTTCCCTGTAGTTTGCTTCGGGTCCTTGAATTTTGTTAGCTTTGCTTTGTTTCCTTGACTGTCACCTTCCCTCACACCTCGTAACCTTTTTCCTCTTCCCGCCTTCTAGAATTTTTTCTTTCCAGTCTTCTGGTCACACGCGCTTCTGGTCCTTTCCTGTCTTCTTTATGGCGCCTTTCTTCCTATTTCTCTTCCTATGCCTCTCCCTACTTCTCATTTCTCTCTATTTCTCTTGCTGTCCCCTCTTGCTGTCCTCGTTTTCCATTTCTCTTCCTTTTCCGTTGTCTTTCTCTTCCCCTTTTTTCTACCCCTCGCTTCACTTTATTTTTCACTACTTCTCCCTTCCTAATTTCCTTCTCCTTTCAAATTTCTTCTCTCTCTTCATATGTGTGTTTTGCGTATTTATCTTTTTCCCTTTCTAGTTCTCTCGTCCATCCGCCCTTTAATTTTCTATTCCTGATTTTTTTTTTCCATTGTTGCAGTTCCTTCCGATTTCTTATTCATTACTGCCTTACGACCAACTAGTACACCTTCTCTGGCAGTTTGATAAATATATGAGAGATCAGCATAAATATAGCAACGTCCTTCCCGCTCTCCTCCCTAGCACCCCTCCCCTCCCAGAACTTCTCCCTAGCACACCTCCACTCCCAGCACTCCTCCCTTCCTAGCACCCCTCCCCTCCCAGAACTCCTCCCCTCCCAGAACTCCTCCCTAGCACACCTCCACTCCCAGCACTCCTCCCTTCCTAGCACACATCCCCTCCAAGAACTTCTCCTCCCCGTCTCTCCCAGCAGTCCAGCCTAACTACTCCTGTCTTAAATTAACACTTAAGAATTTTACGGAATTAAAGATGCTTGTTCCCTTACTTTTATTTAAAAAGAACAAAAGAGCTGGACTTGCACTCTGCAGTAAGGCAAACACATTTCCAGGTTTTATTGCTTTTCCGGAGTGACGGGTCTAATTAGGATGAATCAGTATAATAATGGTATACACTACCGACAGGTAGATGAGTAAGACGCATGTTCAACAGTGATATATCCTAATTTCCGAAACGTTTCGCCTACACTACAGGCTACTTCATTCCAATACAGAGGTGTCTAACTGTGGAGACAACAAAAGCAGTGATGTAAAGATATGATTAGTCCATCAGCTTAATGCCTGATGAACTGAAGAAGCCTGCTGTGTAAACGAAACTTTTCGGAAATAGATACCTCACCGTTGAACATATCTTGCTTAATACGAATCGTGTTTATCCAAAATGGTGGTCCTTTGATGAGTTTAGAGAGTTTGCCTACTTGCGTAGCTCGGCCTGGCTCACAGGTATGACCCCTGCTCATACTTCTTAGTTTTTGTGCAGCACTACTGCCCCGGTCTGATAAAGACGCAGTATTTAGAACGTGGAACTGTAGCTGTCATCACAGAGGCTTCCTTGGATCCTATAGTTTTCTCATTCATTGTTAGCATTGGCTGGTGAGAACAATATTGCTAGTGGTCTTTCAAGAAACTTTATTGCAGTGTCAGTGCTTAAGAGTTTGGTCGACTCTTTTAGGGAGGCCATTATTCCAAGTCATCTTATGTTCGTGTACTGGTCGCAGCTGATGTCTATCGTTGAGGGGATATTCTGAGTGCTCAGAAATAAATTGGTCCTTGAAGAGTTTAGTGATTGTAACTGCTGGAAATATTTTTTTGGCAAATTTACAACATAATTACTGATTAGCAGGGCTGTGATTATTATGTTGGATTATGGGGACAATAACCCTTGGAACAATCAACAGGTAGCCAACAAGTAGGGTGGTGAAGATTTTGAGTATGAGGGGCTAAGGGCAATTGGAAGATAAGCTTCTAATGGGTGAGCACCTTAAGTAGACATGTCTTGGGGGGGGGAGTGTCTAATGTTGTTGTTACTGACATTGGGGTAGGGACATTGATGGTATCCCTGGGACAAGTAGGTATAGATGGTCAATTGAAGAAGTTGACTACCACCACCACCACCACCACCAGGTATTCTCTGCCACGTGTCTAAAATATATCAGTGAATATAAAAAAATCCCTTTACTGTAAAGGCAGATAAAATCGAATCAAGCACTGTTTGATGGAATAGTTTAATCAATTTTCAGTCACTGTAGCCTGTTATACTAGTGCAGAGTTTAAAAAAAAAATAGCGCCTGCGCTCAACCGTCACATATTACTTTCTTTCCAACTTTTTCCTCTTCCTCTCTCCCTCTGTTCTCTCTCCTTCTTTCTTTTCCTATTTCCTCGTTATTTCTTCTTCTCCTCTCTCCCACTTTTTCTCTCCTGTTTCCCCGCTTCACTCACTGCTAACAATTACCCTTGGTTTTTGCTCCATAATATTTCATTCACCAGTTAGTGAGGTTGGAAACAAAGTTATGGCGATTTGCTCATTACTGTGGAAAGTAAAGTTGTTATTCCATGTTTTATTTTCTCTCTCGTGGCCATCTCTGTGCAATAATAGAAACTACTTCACCCTCCTCCCCAACCTTTGTGCAATAAAAGGCTCCCTTTATCTCCTGCCCACCTCTTTATCATAACACAAGTTGCCTTCACGAACTCCTACCTACTTCTGCACCATAATTCTGTAAAGCTTTATTCATCTCTAACCTGCGTCTGCAGATGAAATGAAGCTTTTTTCATCTAATACCCACCACCGTATGGTAAGGGATCATTTTAATCCCCTCTGTTGCTTTGCTTAATAAAGCTTCGTATAAACACTCGTTTGTAGCCCTTATCACATGAGCACCTAAGACACATGTATCAGAACATACTGCATCTATGATACCGACTCGTCGGAGCCGCTGGCAGGTTATCGGAAAACACCCGTGATGCGTGATTTTTTTCAGGTGACCCGCGTTAGAATATATTGCCTAAAGCAGATTGAGTACAGTTTTTAAATATATACTCTCAAATACAAAATTACACCCTAAAAACCTGTGAGTTTTATATGTAATTATAATAGGCAGTCGTACATTTGTAGACATTAAACATTAGGAGGTTCTTCATTTGAGTGTCTGCCTATCATTGTTGATAATGCTAGCTTCTCGAGTCCTGTACAGGCATCATGGTCAGGCTCTTGACCTACAGTTCGTATGAACGTGTCAAGTTTCATCTTAAAAACAGTGGTCTGCTACTAATGTGTCTTGCATTTGTTGGGACGATGATGAAAAACTGTTCTTCATTCCTCCCTACCCCTCTCCTTCCTACCCCACTCCTTCCTACCCCTCTCCTTCCTCCTCTCTCTCTCTCTCTCTCCAAAACCACATTTTTTTTCAACATACATTAATTTCGGAGTATCATTAATAAGGTTCCGAAGGTTAAAATTTCTTAGGTTCTTTATGTAGGAAGAGGTGGCCGTATGTGATAGGAACTACCACGACTAAAGTTTGCAGCGTGGGCCAGATTAAGGTAAAAAGAAAACTAGTGGTTTTCTGTTGAGGTAATCAGTTTATTAAGCACCTCATTTTATGTATGTCTTGTGAGAGTGATTGTGCTGTTGTCTACCTACAGACTATACATTTCAAGTCATAACTGATGAAGGTTATTTTTAATTGGCGAAATTTTGCAAAAATGTTAGTATTTCTGTCTATTGCATTTGTGATTTGCATCCTCTGATTAACGAGACTCGCACAGAGCTACATTTGGAAACTTCATTAGGTCTAAAAACATGCTGTTATATAACTGTTGAACCTGGCCATCAGTATAGAACAAAAAAGGAGCAATTGATAAAGCAATTGGGAAATGTTAAACGACAAAAAAATTGCACCAGACGTTGTTTTTATGAGTACCCGCATATTACCATGTCCAATATGTATATGAGATTTTGGCAGATGTGTATAAATGGCTTAGAAAACCGACAAGTTCATAAATGAGACACTTGTGCAACATTTTGGACTCTTTATAATCTTGACGAAAGTCAAGATTGATGGACTGAACACATCGACTCCAGGCTGAGGGACTGATTACCTCAAACTCCTCATCTTCCACCTTTCTCTGCATTGGACTGAAGAAGCAACTGCATGGCAAAACGTTTCCAGACTAAAGATTCAGAAAAGTGTTTCATTTATCATTTTGGCAAATACCTTATTATAAATAGTTTAACAAACGAGAGAGGAAGAAGAGTACTCACTACAGCTTATACACCCATATAGGGCACTGAGTATGTGTTAATTAGCTGAAAGCAAGTGAGAAACTGGCGTCCACTGTAAATTTTTGTTACTGGTTGAACTAGCTTGACTTTTCCGCCTCTTCCTTCAGTGACGCTACCTGCTATCTAGAGGGTAGCAGGTTGACATTTACAAATAGTAGTTATTCTTCAGTGTGAACGGGGGCCCCCTCCACTCATACCGACAATAAGTCACCTAGCTTTTAGCTATTATTGATGGAATACAGGATATTTTGTATGGTTGTGCGTTATATAGCCCGGATAAAAACGACGCATTACTCGCACGTCACTTTCAATTATAAGCATTTTTTTTAGCAATTTACATGTAAAAATTATTTGTCAGCAAATGTCTTGCTCATCGTGGGAGCGAAAATCACACTGGATCCAGATCACGATAGAGAATAGATAATGTAATGAGGCTTCGGGTATGTAGTGAAGTGCCTCTCAGGAGTTCCGTGAAGTAACGGCCTAATAATAAAATTTCTTTTACTGTAAGTCCTCTACCATATTTTGGTCTGAAGCGTGTGTTAACTTCTGTTAAGTTGGTAGCCAGCCTTGATTGAACCGAAACAAAATGAACGTGCTCTGCACTTTCCAAATATAGGTATTGTAAATTGAATATGGCTTGAATATCGGATTGGAATAACACCAAACAATATATTGTACTGGGTAAGGAATTAACATGTAAGGGCACACCATTAGAGCAAAACTGACCTCCTGTATAAAACGTGAATGTTTACTTTTTAATTGATATTGTCGCAACGAAAAGTTGTTGGTAATCCAGGGTTAAGGTGGAAATTATGTTTTGTTTTGTCCGAAGTTAGATATGGCTCATAGAGAGAGGGACACACACACTGAGAGAGAGAGAGAGAGGGTGGAGAAAACAGAAAATTTCCAGGGGTGTTGGTTGGGTGAAGTGGAGAGGTGCAGGCTAGGAATAAAATTGAGGTGTAACAACGAAGATCTGAACGTATAGGAAGTTCAGAGGTGTTGCGCAGATGTGGAGGAGGTACAAGGAGTGTACACGTTTGTGGCATCGAATGGGATCAGGTGTCTGGGGGTTGTGGAAAATCTGGAGGAGAACAGATGTTGGATCACAAGCAGGAAATGTGCAGGGGTGTAGGGTAAAAGGGGTTCTTGGATGAAGGGTGCGTTAGGTGGTGTGTGACCGGGGGCGGAATGAGCAGGGATGATGGATAGGGGTTCCGTTTGTCTTTGATAAAGCAGGTAAATAGCTGTTAGTTTGGCTGAGGTGGTTGGTATTTTATCCCATTGTATTTTCACGGTAAATTAGGTAAGAATACATACAGGAAAACTCACTTCTGTGACAAAGCTAGGGACGATACCAGTTTTTTTTTTACTGATACCGGTACTGAGTTTTAAGCCGATACCGTCAAACACATCCGATACCTATACCATTACAGATACTATCAAAATTACCCGATATTGATACTCTTATTGATTCCATCAAAAATAGCTGGTAGTGATACTTAATCTTAGTCTGACACCATCAAAATTTGCCGATACACCGATACCGGTACCGACACTTAACCTGTCTCGTCCATTCTACCCATAACTTTTTTCGAGTGCTCTGTCGTACCACAAGTCGTTTCCCTACCCATTCTTATTATCTCATGACCTTACGAAAACTGTAAAAATACTTACTCTAACATAGTTTTCTTTTTACAGTTTTAATCTCAGGTTATTCTAATGTCCTTCCTTTATCAACGTCTTGCTATCTTAAACATAATAACATCAATGATATACCACTATATAGAAAGCCCCTTGTTATGCAGAGCATTTCGGGGAGATTAGGTAATTTTTGTCCCCAGGATGCGACCCTCACCAGTCGACTAACACTCAGGTAACTATTTTACTGCTAGGTGAACAGTGACAGCAGGTGTCTTAAGGAAATATGTCCTAATGTTTCCACATCTACCGGGGATCGAACCACAGACCTCAGTGTGTGAACTGAGTGCGCTAGCCATCGAGCTAGGGGACAGCGCCTTGCACTTCAGCAGACCTGGTCTCGTGAACACTTAAGATAACATGTAACTCTTGCAAACTTCTCACATTCAATAAAAGCTTACTTTCACGTGTTTCTAAATAATTCTTCATCTAGTAATATTTTTTTTTTACAGCTGGGAGGCCTGATCTAAGACCGGTCCGCGGAGGTTGATTATCCCGGAACCAGTAACAGATAAGAGGTATATTAAAACGTCACGGTTTGTTCCGTTAATTCCCACATGGTAATAAAAGACGAGAATGTAAACGTTCAGTGCCTTGACTCAGTACAATTACAGCTCGGCAGAAGAGATTGTCACTGGCTCGTGAACGATAAACTAAACAAATAGTTTTGTTTTGTTCTCTTCCACAACGTGTTTCGCGAGATTCCATTTTTGTATATTTTTTTCCAAGCGTCCTGTTTATTGTTTTTTTTTTTTTAACGGATTTTTGGCTTTGTAATTTTTACGTATTTTTGTGAACTACCAAATATGCAAAACTAATTGTCCACTTAAATATGTCAGTTTCGTAGAATATGTTTGAAAACAATAACCTGCGCACTCATGTGTTGACAGAAGTATTGAAAATAATGACATTAGTGTCTCATTGTAACTTACCCATCAGTGTTCTTAAATGTTGTGTTGTTATACCATCATGAAAGGATTGAACATTATATATATATATATATATATATATATATATATATATATATATATATATATATATATATATATATATATATATATAATATATTGCCGGCTGTTCGGGATCGGTTCCCCAGTCTTTTTAGCTTCATTTCAGCTGGCTACAGCAAACCCTCAATTCTTTTGTTTAGCGAACATGAAATTCCCTCATCAGAGGGTGTTCAGCAGGGTGATCCACTCGATCCACTTCTCTTCTGCTTGGCAGTAAAAGAACTAACTTCCACCCTACGCAGCGAACTCAACATTTGGGACCTGAATGACGGCACTCTGACAGGTACTGAAGAGTCCCTCTTAGAGGACCTACTACTGGTGAAGACACAGGGAGAAGCCTTGGGACTCATCCTCAATCCCTCCAAGTGAGAAAAAATCATCACAACGAACCAGGAAATAATCAATGCTATGCGAACAATCCTCCCGGAAGCCACTCTACCACTCTATCCAGTGGTGCTCTTGGGTGCACCACTGGGTCACCAGGCCATCGACACGGTCCTCAAGGACAAATTGAATGACCTGAAGAGAATGGAGGAGAGAATAAGCGATCTTGATGCCCATGATGCCTTGTATCTCCTTACAAGGTGTCTTACTATGCCAAGATTTGCTTACTTCCTGAGGTGCGTACCCTCTTTTGACAACCCAGCACTCGACGAATATGATGCACACCTGAGATCAACCTTTAAGAAGGCACTGAATCTGTCACTAGAGGATAGGCAATGGGATCAGGCAACCCTCCCAGTGCGACTGGGAGGTATAGGGGTGCGCAAAGCAACGCAGGTAGCTTTACCTGCATTTCTGTCTTCGTGTTTGGCTTCCAGTGGATTAGTCAAGAAGATTGTCCCCAAACGCTTGAGAGACGCGGTAGGAGCTCAAGACCCAAGGTTCACTGAAGCAGCCATGCGGTGGGACACCCTTGCAGACTTCTCCAGTAGACCAGCTCCTCCCAAAGAACACAAACAGTCCCACTGGGACAAACCTATCATGGAAAAAACTGCCAACATAATGCTCACCAATGCTTCAGGAAAGGACAAAGCTCGTCTCCTGGCAGTGAAGGCACCACACTCAGGAGATTTCCTGTTAGCTGTTCCCAATTCCTCCTTGGGCACTCGACTAGACCCACAGGCCATTCGGATTGGTGTTGCTCTTCGCCTAGCCGCCCCCATCCTCACCGAACATAGGTGTATTTGCGGCAGGGCGACAGCTGATCAATTCGGAGTTCATGGTCTCGTGTGTCACACAGCAGAAGGGAAGTATGCCAGGCATGAGGAGGTCAATGACATCATAAAGAGAAGCCTCACCACAGCCCGTTGCCCAGCTCAACGGGAACCCCAAGTGCAGAGGTCTGACGGAAGTTTAAAGCGTCCTGATGGAGCCACTATGCTACCTTGGAAGGATGGAAAGCAGATTGCCTGGGACTACACATGTGTCGCCACATTGGCAGACACCTACTTGCCATACTCCGTAGTGGAAGGGGGTGGAGCTGCCAGCCACAGGGAGACCCAGAAGATCCGCAAATATGAAGACCTTCCCCCTTGCTATAACTTCATCCCAATAGGGTCGGAGACCCTTGGAGCATAGAGCAAGTGTGCTCTAAAGTTCCTAATAGAGCTGGGTGAAAAGCTCATCATAGAAACCAAGGACCACAGGGCGACCAGCTTCCTCTTTCAGAGACTCAGTGTTGCGATCCAGAGTGAAAATGCCTGCAGCATTCTGGGCACGCGGCCCCCTGCCGGGGAGCTGGACGAAGTATTCGAGATGTAGCTCTGAGTTACCTATGTTGTTTTACTTTCTATCGTATTTTTGTGAATGTTTTGTCAATGTATTTTGTCATATATATATATATATATATATATATATATATATATATATATATATATATATATATATATATATATATACATATTTAAAAACTGTAGTGTAAAGCACCCTTCTGGTAAGACAGTGATGGAGTGAATGATGGTGAAAGTTTTTCTTTTTCGGGCCACCCTGCCTTGGTGGGAATCGGCCAGTGTGATAATATAATAAAATAATAATATAAATATAATATATATATTATATATATATATATATATATATATATATATTTATATATATATATATATATATGTCGTGCCGAATAGGCAGAACTTGCGATCTTGGCTTAAATAGCAACGCTCATCTTGCCATATAGAACAAGTGAAAATTTGTGTATGCAATAATTTCGCCAAAATCATTCTGAACCTAACGAAAAAAATATATTTGTTTGTGTTTGTTTAGTACTAAATTATTGTAAACGTATTTAAAATATATTTAGTTGGGTTAGGCTAAAATAAATTGCTCTTGTTATAATAAGGTTAGGTAAGTTTTCTAAGATTCTCTTAGTACAAAATTAATTTTTTTTACATTAACATAAATGAAAAAAATATATCTTTAAACGTATAAGAGAAAATTTCAGAAAGGACTTAATTTTAAATGAGTTCTTGCTAATTGACCGGTTTTACATATTCGGCACGACATATATATATATATATATATATATATATATATATATATATATATATATATATATATATATATATATATATATATATATATATATATATATATATTTAGAGAGGAGGTCACAGTTAAATATTATAACGAGCACGTTTCCACCTGCCGTCGAGCCTTCTCTTCTCGTTGCTCTGGATAGCAGAGATTGGTGCAGTGCCGTCCCCCACCAGCCTCTCTTGCAGTTACGGTAGCCAGTTTCACACGAATTGCCCTTCGTGTAGTTATCCATGCTGAAATTTCAGTGAAATTTTAATGCTTGTTATTCTCGTTTAGGTTAGTTTAGTTTAGTTGACATTAGGTTAACTTATTAGTCTATATTTCCTTATGATTATCCAACAGTAACGAAATGGAAAAAGACAGGGCCAGGGGAAAGATGGCTTATGTCGAATAGCGTAGGTCTTGCATTAATTTCAAGTATGTATTTTCACACATACGCTGAAAAATGTGGAGGAGGGGTTGGCTACAGATGAAGGGAATCCTCGTTTTAGTACGTGAATTTGTTACTAGATTCCAAACGTTAGTTTCTTAAAGCTCCTTGTATACTTAAAATAACATTTTCTCTGAGGTTAACTTGAGTAAATTTACAAGACATCTATTTAGCCACAAATACCTGAGTTTACCTGGAGAGGGTTTCGGGGGTCAACGCCCCCGAGGCCCGGTCTGAGACCAGGCCTCGTGGTGGATCAGGGTCCGATCAACCAGGCTGTTACTGCTGGCCCCACGCAAACTGACGTACGAACCACAGCCCGGCTGGTCAGGTACTGACTTTAGGTGCCTGTCCAGTGCCTTCTTGAAGACAGCCAGGGGTCTATTGGTAATCCCCCTTATATATGCTGGGAGGCAGTTGAACAGTCTTGGGTCCCTGACACTTATTGTGTTGTCTCTGTGTACTCGTGGCGCCCCTGCTTTTCATTGGGGGAATGTTGCATCTCATGCCAAGTCTTTTGCTTTCATAGGGAGTGATTTTCGTGTGCAAGTTTGGTACTAATCCCTCTAGGATTTTCCAAGTGTATATTATCATGTATCTCTATCGCCTGCATTCCATTGAATACAAATCAAGGGATTTCAGCGGTGCCCAGTAATTTTGGTGCTTTATCATACTTATGTGTGTCATGAAAGTTCTTTTTACACTCTTCAGGTCAGCAATTTCGCCTGCCTTGAAGGGGGCAGTTAGTGTACAGCAGTATTCCAGCCTCGAGAGAACAAGTGATTTGAAGACAATATTCATGGGCTTGGCATCCCTAATTTTGAAGATTCTCATTATCCATCCTATTATTTTTCAAGCAGATGCGGTAGATACATTGTTGTCTTTGAAGGTAAGATCCTCTGACATTATCACTCCCAGGTCCTTCACATTACTTTTTCGCTCTATTATACGGTTAAAATTTGTTGTATACCCTGATATGTCGTGGGGTTCGAAAGGAGATAACGAGGGTTGAAGATTTACACACTTGTTGGATGGTAACAATATATTTCAGAATGTGAGAAAGGGGAGCCCAACCTGCCGTGTGTTGCCTGGTAGACCTATGCGTTTACTGAGAGCGAGGTAGCGCGTCCCACGCACTCGTGCCGCATCCCGTGACGTCATACAGACAGTCGCTAGGCCCCAGCAAAGGGGTCGAGTATGTAAAACATATGGATGGTACTATGATACACAGATAAGCTATACAACACATGTGGGGGATCAGCAACTATGATGACAGATACAGTTTTAATTTCCACAAGTTTTCCATATCTGAGTAGTTGAAATTTGTCTTCACTGAACTTCTTATTATTTTGAGTGGCCCATTTGAAGTTTTGGTTGATGTCAGCTTGGAGTCTTGCGGTGTCTTCGATGGAGGACACTGTCATGGCAATTCGGGTGCCACCCACAAAGGAAGACATGGAGCTATGGCTTACATCTCTGTCTATGTCTGTAACCGCTTCAGACTTCACTCTGTTTACTAGTACTCTTTGTGTTCTATTGTTAGGAAATTATAGATACATCTTCCAGTTATTCCTTTATCACGCATTTTGTGCGCTATTACACCATAGTCACACTTGTCGAAGGCTTTTGCAAAGTGTGTGTATACTACATCTACATTTTGTTTATCCTCTATACCATCCAGGACCTTGTCCTAGTGATCCAGTAGCTGGGACAGACAGGAGCGACCTGCTCTAAACCCGTGTTGCCTTGGATTGTGTAATTGATAGGTATCTAGGTGGTTGGCAGCCTTGCTCTTAGAACCCTTTCAAAGATTTTTATGATATGGGATGTTAATTCTGTCGGTCTGTAGTTCTTTGCAATTGCTTTACTGTCACCTTTGTAGAGTGGGGCTATGCCTGTTGTTTTTGGTGAGTGTGGGATGACCCCTGTTTCATAGAATGCTGAAGGCACGTGAATTAAAAAAAAAACGGCCTTGGTAATTCCGGCAGTGTGGTGACTGAGCAGCACCAGGAAACGTTCAGATGTGCACGAGTGTTAGTGATGGGGTGAGAATGGGTTGCCAGATGGCATCTCAGGTCGAGCAGTAGGTTCCTCCGCCCTCGTTACATACAACTTGGCAGCACTTACTGGAGCGTCACGTTGCGTTTGGTCGCCCCCCTACCTCTCTCAACCCATCTCTGGGATTTATGTTGACGCAGAGTTCAGAACGCACATTATTTCCCTCTCACTCTCAGTGATGATCGCCAGGGCGAGCATGTGGTGCAGTGGTCATTTACCTGGGAATATTGACACTGTTGGTTATAAAAAGCATGGGGGAGGAATGTTTGGTGTGATTTATATATAGCTGATGTACTAGTGGAAAAGTTGTTTTTCTCCTTTTTCTCTCTCTTTACTTAATTTTCTGCATGGAATTTGTGTTAAAGTTGGTAGGAAGATCGTGTATGAGTTAGTGTACAGAACTGTGATGAATAGTGTATGTGGGTGTGCATGCTCACTCTCACTACTTGTGTTTGTGGTAATCAAACTCCAGCACGTGGGTCCCACCTCATGCTCATCAATCATCTATGCTTTTGGGGCTCTGTCATATCGGTATTTAAATTCATGTATGGGTTTAAGCATTTGAGCTTCCGCTTTCCCGTATGTGGCCCCATGTTCTGTCTCTAGTCATATAGTCTGCTCGTGTCTACGTTGTCGATATCTCTGAATATTTTTCATGCTGTGATCATGTCTACTCGTTTATCCCCTCTGATATTAAAGTTTTTCTTTAATGCATAGTCCATTTCCCATCAAGGTAGGGTGACCCAAAGACAGCAACACATTCACCTTCTATTTAATAGCTGTCTTGGTATAAACCTTGGTAATAAATACCGACAAGTTGGTTTAGAAAGACATAAGCAAACACTGTGACATATTGATTACAAAACGTTTCGGTCCTGTGACCTTGATCACTTCTAACATACAGAGGTAGAAAGACAATATGTCATGCGTCACTCACTACCTCTGTATGTTAGAAGTGATCAAGGTCCCAGGACCGAAACGTTTTCTAATCAATATGTCATAGTGTTTGCTTACGTGTCTTTCTAAACCAATAGCTGTCTTACCAGAACTGTTCGGACATCAATTGATATGACCCTCTGAGCTACATCCCTACCCATCCAAACCCATCCATACTCATCCTTCACAGTGACGGCATTGTACTTCCAACCATCAGAACCCAAGTCCTGATTTGTTTTAGAAATTATCGTGCTCTCACTCCAGTGCACGTCAAGTCAAAAGAACAGTTTGTCTCCCCTCACTCTGATCTAATTCTCACACTTACTGGATGCTCAAAAGCTTGCTTCGCAGCACTACCACCATTTCCTCCCTCGAACCAGACCGTCCACCGTCCTACCGTCCACCCTGAATTCATACACCACCCTCTTCAACCTATTCTGTTCCAGTCTTTCTAAATGACCAAAACATCTCAACAACTCCCTCCACTCTCTAAATTCATAGCACCACGTACTGGAGTGAGAGGTATAAGAGACATACAATAAACCCAGTGAAAAGCAGGGGTGCCGTTGGCAAAGGAAGAGATCACTTACCAGAAACTATTAGAAACACTGCTGGGACATCAACTACTCGGTGGTGGACATATTAATAGCTGCTAACGGCAGCAGCCTGGTTGACCGGGCAAGCACCAAAGAAGCCTAGCCTACGGCTACACTGCAGGAGTAGGAAAATTCGAATCCGATCACAGGTACTATACTGTGTTGGTTCTAAGCTTACAGCACTTCTTAAAACAGGAGAAATCGAAGATCTGGAAATTGTACTAAGAACTTTCACTGCTCCTATATATACAGTCAGACATCTAATTACTGGAAATGCCTTGGAATATAGGCGAGAAAGATACGTGGTAATTTACACTTAGTAAATTCTGTAGTTAGTGATACCAAATCTATGTACCAAAACCACTTCTTACGAAAGCAGTAGGTTTGGCAGAAAGTGCAGAGTATCTCCAATGAAAAGTAGGGGTGCAGTGAGTATACTGAGAGAGAACTCAAGTGATGCGGCTAACATCAACAGTCTGGTTGATTAGGCCATCCACTGGGAAGCCTGGTCTGGTACCTGGCCGCAAGGGCGCCGACCCACGCGACATTACAGGCAGAGTTCAGGTAGGTAGACCAAGACTCTTCAACGCCTTTCATACATAAATACAGACCCCTAACTGTCTTCAAGAGTGAGCCTAATAAGTTCACGTCAGTTACTTATCAACCAAGGTGTGGTGCAAATGTTTGCTGGCACCAACAGCCTGGTCTGGCACCGGGCAGCAGAAAGCGGTAACATCCAAATTGTCTACAGGTAATATACAGATAATCCTTCACTAACGACGCCTACTCCACTTCCAATCCCCCCTTCTCCTCATCTTGTATCTCCTAATGCTACTACTATACTATTTCCTCCTCCACTTCTTCCATCTCTCATCCTCCTCCATTTGCAGCTCCTCATCTACTTTATCCAGGTCATCTTTCTCCTCTTCTTAAAGCTCTTTCTCCACCTGTAACTCCGCTTCCATATTTTCCAACTCTTCTCATCGTCATCTCCCACCTCGTATTTCTTACCTTATTTCTACATTCGTCTTTTTCTCTTTCCCGTATTCCATGTTAGGTTCAGGTCTCTCCAACTCTTCCCCTCTTATCATTCGGTATGGAAAACGGTATAAATAGTGCGTGTGACTTAGTAGGAATACCGGGCATATTGAAGCCTCTTTGATGATGGTTTCTTGAGAAAGTATGCTCTTCCTCCTCCTAGTTGTATTCCCTCGTTCTCTCTGTCTCTCCTCCTCTCCTTTCCCCCCATCTACTATTCTTCCCCAGTTCCTCGCCTCCATCTTACGTTTATACTCTTCTACTATCTCCTTGTTTCTTTCCTTAGCCTTATCTCCTCATTCCTCCCACCTTTTTTCGTGTTCATTCTATAATACTTTTCTTTTCTCTTCATTTTTTCCTTCCCCTCTTTTCTCTCCATTCTTTCCTCCCATCAAATCTTAATTCTCCCACAAAGTAGCAGATCTTATTATCTCTTCATGTAATAATTGAGAAGGAATTTGTCGGTTGGATAAGAACGAAGCCTGAGTCACGCTTGTGTCTTTAAGGTTGCATGCATTAATACCCTAAGTGATGAAGCACTTACCACCGCTTTTCCAAGCCATTTGACGAAGCAGGTAAACTGGAAGTTGAATACAGGTAAAATCGTCAGTGTAAGTTTATTGCTCTGGTAAAAAAAAAAAAAGTCATGTTGTTTCTCGGTATTCACCTACTCTTGTTTCCAGTCCCCGTTTTTGACTTGAGGGAAAGCTTAAGAACTCTGTGGAATAAGAATTCTCTCTCTCTCTCTCTCTCTCTCTTCCTTTCTTTACACAGGGTTTGATAAGGTTAGGTTAAGGATCCCTATCATTATTGACAAGCTATTTACAGGTTAAGGATTCCTAACTTTATTGACAAGCTAAGAGTTGTTACCTTTCTCTCTCTATTTTTTCTCTTTTTTTTCTCCCCCTAACGCCCTTCCCTCTCTCCCCCCGTTCTCCTTCCCCCTTTTCTTTTCCTCTCTCCTATCCCTTCCTTCGTCTTTCCTCCTCTTCCTTCCTTTCAGTCCTTTACCCTTTTCATCCCACCGTTCCTCACTTGGGTGCTGTCTGATAAACTCCACGCTGCGTCATCCCTAGCAGATTAATGGCTTAGACCAATTGCACTGCCCGCTGTAAGAAGCCAAACGCAAGGCACTTCGGAAAAACTCTGGCATTAGTCATTTTGCTCTTTGTAAGGAATTCGGGAATTTGGACTCATTCCAAAGAGGGCTACATAGTAAAAATAAATTTCATAAATCGATTTATTATATTTTATATAAAATTAAACATTAAACAACAACAACAATAATAATAATAATAATAATAATAATAATAATAACAACAACAACAACAACCCACGTGGAGACAAATTCAGATTAACTGGATCCCTTCTGGGTCGAAATATACAGATTAATTAATCTGAGTTTCTATCTCCATGTGCGTTATTATTGAGCAATGAGAAATATTCATTACTTTATTTATTAAATGTACAAAAAAATTACTCGCTTAAATTGGCTGTGGCCATTTAATATAAGTTTGTATAGTCCGTGTATGGATAAGTGGATGGGCTGATATATACAAATGGTTATCTAGTTCTCGAGTTTGTATGTTGGTATGTATTCGTACTTCCATGAGTGGACGTACGAACATATCTTGCCAGACTGATGTCGCCGGTGAAGCAGTGTTATATGTTTAGACACCTTTGCAACACTTGGGTATCTTTATTAAGGAAACGTTTTGCGCCACAGTGGCTTCATCAGTCAAATCCAAGGAAGAGTGGTGAAGATCAGAAAGAGTTTGAGGTAATCAGTCCATCAGTCTTGATTAATGGACTGATTACATCGACTGCAGGCTGAGGAACGGATTATCTCAAGCTGCTCCTGATCTTCGCCACTCTTTGTATTTTTACTGATGAAACCACTGTGTGGTGAAATGTTTCCTTAATAAAGATACCCAAGTGTTGCACGAGTGTCTGACTTATGAACTTGTCGGTTCTCTGAACCATTTATCTACAATTATAATGTAATTTTCTTGTTTTATCTTCACTGGGGGTGCGTACTTAGCCTTGTTGGCATCGCCAGCATCTCATAGTTATTTTTCTGAAAAGTTCATGAATTTCTGTGTCTGCGTGTGTCACATGATGCTTCGAGGGAATTTGTTGCACTCTTTGGTGGGTCTGCATGCGAGCGCGCGTTCACATACTCACCATTTTGTTTTCGTGGGGGGGGGGGGTGAGAATGGATGACGAGTCTCTGATCTTGGCCCCTCTTCTTAAGATAAGATATATGACCTCTTTTGTGAGTTTTTGCCTCTTGAATCGTAATAGCCTACTATTAAATACTATTGTTCCTGATGTCATACCTAATTACTCCCGAGTACCTTTGTCCAGTAACTTCAAAATAAAAAATACTACATTCTCACTTCAGCATTTTATCATTCTCGTTAAAGCATTCCGCCATCAGATACTTGTTTACAAAGGAGGGTGAGAAAAGGAAGACCCTTCTTTTATTCGCCAGGTCAGAAGTGTTAGGAATGGTTGAGATATCATGGCAAAGTTAACTCCAGGATTTCACGCATTACCAATCGAGTTCACGTGCAAAACATGAAGGTTACATGAAGACGATTCTGAAGAGGTCGTAGTCTCTGTGACCTGATCCCAGACCTGATCCATCAGGCTGTTGGTGCCAACCACACGTAGTCCAACGAGGGCATCACGAAGAAAGTTAGAGGTCTCTAGGCAATTTCCCTCATGAAAAAAGGGTGTTCCTAGTCTTGGGGTCTTTGCACTCATTTTGTTATCTCTTTGTTTACTCGTTATTTCCCTATTCTATATTGGCGGTTTTTTGCGCCGTCTGTCAGGCTTCTTGCTTCCTTGGCGAGGGATTTCAGTGTACATATTTGGGACCAATTCCTCCCGAATTTTTCATGTTGAAATTATGATGTTTTTTCTCGCATACGTTCTAGGGAGTACAGTTTTGAGGGAATTCAAGCATTTACATGCTTGAGTAAATTTATATGAGCATGGGAATTTTTTTTTATGTACTGCAGATCTGTGTACACTTCCTTTGCATTTACAGCATTGGTTTATAGTGATCTGCTCTAAACCAGTGTTGCCTTACCTGGAGTTTACCTGGAGAGAGTTCCGGGGGTCGACGCCCCCGCGGCCCGGTCTGTGACCAGGCCTCCTTAGGTCAGTGTCCCAGGATGCGACCCACACCAGTCGACTAACACCCAGGTACCCATTTTACTGATGGGGAACATAGACAACAGGTGGAAAGAAACACGTCCAATGTTTCTACTCTGGCTGGGAATTGAACCCAGGCCCTCACCGTGTGAAGCGAGAGCGTTAACCACCAGGCCACCAGAGCCAATTGTTGGCCAATTGTTTTGAATCCATGTGTTTAGCAATTTACATATCAAAACTCAGTGATTTTAATAGTGTGACATAGTGCTATTGGTCAGTAGTTTTTTCTGTAATTGCTTCATTCACACCCTTGTGGAGTGGGGTTATATCTGTGTTTTTTATAAATTGTATGACTTCCAGGTGAATCTCCATATGATATTTAAGGGACATGATAATACTTTGTTTTGTAATTCTTTACGAATATTAACTCTACTCAACAAGTCAGAGTCTGGGACAGGGTGACTGGCCATATTTTATGTCCATGGGTTCTTCAAAGTCGAGTGAGGTTACAGTTATGTTAGAAATTATGGAGAGAGCAGAGTTTTCAAGCTCTTTCATGAAAGATTCGTCTGACTTGTCAGCCGTTAGTGTGATTAATGGCTCCCTGAACATGCAGTCGTATTATTACTTTATTTCACTCATTGCTTTGTTTTCATCAGTGAAAGTTTCATTTTTTTAAATATGTGCCCAATACCAGGTGTGGATTTTGTCTTGGATTTTGCATATGAGTAGAAACTAATTTGGATTTCTTTCAATTTGATAAATGGTTTTTGTTCCCTCTCTCTCTCTCTCTCTCTCTCTCTCTCTCTCTCTCTCTCTCTCTCTCTCTCTCTCTCTCTCATGCAATCAGTATGAGCTCAGTGTTTTGCGTTCCGTACCCAATCCACATTATTTGTGAATATAGTGTCAAGTATATTGCCTATACTGGTCCCGTTCGCTATTTGCTGACTTAAGGTGAATGTATTACAAAGTGCTTACAGTTCATTACTGTTCACCCAGATTGCCTCCTGGGAATTTTTCTTCTCTTATAGCTTATTCTATATTTTTTCTAGTTGTATTGTCTTTCTTTGAAATCACTAAGCAACATAATGTTTGGGACCAGGTTTGAAAAAATTAATCTAGTTTTTTCATGTGGTTGTGATGCATACGTTAGTCAGTGTGCGGCTGAAACCAATAGCTAGGTCGATCAGGCCACCAAAGGAGAGGCTTGGTGCGGAGCCGGGCCGCGGGGGAGATGATCCCCTGAACCGTCTATAGGTAACCTGCTAAGCCTGCCGCCCTAGTAAAGTGTTATTTCATTGTTGGAAGATAGGGGTTTATATTTTATTCCATTTACATTTGTTGGAGGGCGTTGAAAAGTATTGAACCTGTGGCGGGCGAGTAGAAAAATCCTCGCAACCTCCGGAAGGTAAATTAAAAATGTTTCTTGAGGGATATATTCACGTCTTGCACATTTTTCCTCCAGCTTACCGGATTACTGCTGTTCTTCTCTTGTGACCTCTTGTGACCACTATCAAAAAGAATGACCTCTCTCATCATGCAACATATCCCCTACTCCATCTTGCCGAGGTTTACGTCACTTAGTAGTCGTACACAAAGGCGACGACTAAAGTGACAAACTTCAGTGAGATGGAGTAGGGGATATGTTGCATGATGCGAGGACATTCTTTTTGATAGTGGTTATACAGACAAGAGCAGCACAAGATGAAGAAAAAAATATATTACGTGTGATACTAGTCGAGCTTACACAAAAGCGGTGCTAATCCAGTAAGATGGAAGAAAAATATGCAAGATGTGAGATGTCAGCCACTGAAAAAAACAAAGGGTAAATCCAGCAGGTTGGGGAAAAATACATGACACGAGATTATAGTCAGTGAAACAAGAGCGGCGAGCGGCGCAAATTCAGGAAGATGGACGAGGAATATGCAAGACGTGAGACGTCAGTTATGAAGAGTACTCGAGGGCAGAAAGATGCGACGATAGAGATGAGTATCATTTATTACGATACAGACTCTCGCTCTTGCTGAGCCTTGTGTGTAAGTTGTTAGCACACCTGGAGCAGAAGAGTGTATGAAATACTGCTGTACACGCCGAATGTGGAATGAAGAAAGTTTGCATATTGTGAACGAGATTCACCTATACTTACATATGGAGTTGGTGTATCGCTCCTGAGTCCTGTACTGTTCAACATCTACGTTAATGACGTACCGCAGCCTCAGTATATGGACACCGTCATAACCCAGTTTGCCGATCGAGTAGGTAAACACGGCTAACACGAGAATGTGAGTGAGACGAACAGCCAACTGCGAGAAGAAACGGAATTACAAACAACCTGGACAGAGTACAAGTATAGGATGCTTCCCTTCGTCTACAGAAAAAACTGAGGTATAGGATGCTTACCTTTGAGATAGAAAACAACGGAGGAATTACAATCAGAGACACTCCTATCAAAATCAAGAACACCAACAATGTCCTGGGTTACGACATTGACAGGTTGCTGAACTCCAACAAACATGTCATTGACAAAGTTACTTCAATAAAAGCCCTTTTTTTACCAACTGTCAGGTGCTTGCACATATCACGAAACACCTATACTAACTTCCACCTATGCCAACTTATACTAACTTCCACCTATGCTAACTTATACTAACTTCCAAATCCAACTTGTTTAAACTGCAGGGTCTAGAGCTCCAGAACTCTAGACTGACGCTCGATTGAGCAACGAAGTCCCAATGGAGGACCTCCGCAATAATCAGATTTTTTTTTTTTTCATAAATTTTAAAGGTTAAGTACTGTTATTTCAAAGCCCAGCCCTATGAAAGGTATACTACCCTCATCTTCCCCAGGATGCGACCCACAACAGTCGACTAGCACTCAGGTACCTACTGCTACTTTCAGAAGAATGAGGAGTTACCAAGGCCAAGGATACTAAGGGATCTGCCAGGAGACTATGATGACTGGTAACACCTGACCCGTTTTACATACAAAATAAATAAATTTACCACTTATGTGACTCCACTGAGCTTAGCCGAAGACTGAACACCGTGCCTAGTAAGTACCAGACAGTGAGGAACCTACACACCCCCTTTCTCCCGTAAGTCTTCACAGCCGCGTCCTTCCATTATAAAGAATTCCACTTCATTATTAGAGATGGACTATATCAATTTTTTTGTCGATACCATCGAAATTAGCCGATACCAACGGATATTGATACCGAGACATCAAAATTAACTGATACCGACCGATATCGATACCATAAAAAATAGACGATACTCACTGATACCTTTACTCAGTTTTAGGCCGATACCGATACTCTGGCACACCCCAAATTAGCATACCCACGCCTACCACACTACTATGCATGTAGTACCTTCCGTGTATACATGTGTACGAATGCTTGGGAGTGCGACATTCTAGTATATAACTTTCTTGTTGACATAGCTTGTAAACCACACACATTCATTACCACGCAAGGATCAAAAGTAGTTGGGCCACTTAAATTTTCATCTCCTTTCTACTCTCTTCCCCATATCTCCTTAAGAAAATTTCCATTCTTTCCCCATCCTTCTTTCCTCTACTGACTAGGACTCTGGTCATAGTTCGTTCGGGTGTTATTGGTAGGTGGTTGAACGTGCAGCTCAGTTTTTTTATCTGTAACTAAGATGAGGGAAACGTTTTTTACTTATTTCTGCTAGTTTAGCCTTTTGGATGTCTTCACAATACACAAATAACCCCTACATAGGAGAGAGGAGCTTACGATGACGCTTCGGTCCGACTTGGACCATTTACAAATTCACACTAAAAGAAAAGAGTGAGGGAGCCAGTATATATATTGCAGCAGGACAAGGAGGGGAACAAGACAGGGAGAAGAGGAAGTAGTGGTAAGATGGGTAGTGGACGTAGTAGTAGTAGTAGTAGTAGTAGAAAGTAGGGAGAGTAGTTTAATGGCACAAGAGAGAAAGGGAAGTGAAGGGTGAAAGGAGGCAGTAGAAGAGGACAAGATAAAGTAGCACTGCAGGAGAGCTAATGGCCCACAAGGGGTAGGACCAAACACGCGGGGAAGGGGGAATTAATTTACAGAATACACTCAGGAAGAAGAAAGGAAAACAAAAAGAAGAAGTAAAGAAGAGGTAGGGAAAGGTGTTCTGAAGTTTGGAGCATTTTACAATGTAATGAGAAAGGAAGGCATCAACAGAGACGAAACCAAGACTACGATTCGTACAAGGAAAGTTGGGTATGAGAGAAGCTTCAACAAGACGCGGACTTTGAAAGCTAGTAGGGTAGACAGTTTTGGCAGACGACTAGTCAGTAGGATGACTGTGATCTCTAACATGCCAGAAAAGAGCATTATTGGTGTCAGCGACCCTAATATTTCTTTTGTGCTTTTTTAATTTGTCAGAAAGAGAACGGCCAGTCTCTCCAAAGTATTGGAGCATGAAAATAGAGTAGACACCAGGGGCACCTATAGCGGAGCAGCGCTACGAACTAGATTATTGCGATGGGTGTTAGTACCCATAACATCATAAAGGGTTATTTCTTAGTTTCTGAAAGAAGTTCTTAGGTTAGCTA
>NC_091322.1:35150449-35197949 GCF_038502225.1 Cherax quadricarinatus | reverse complement strand
GAGCTATTTAGAAAAAGGAGAAAAACCTAGATGTATGTATATATATGCATGTGCGTGTCTGTGAAGTGTGACCAAAGTGTAAGTAGGAGTAGCAAGATATCCCTGTTATCTAGCGTGTTTATGAGACAGAAAAAGACACCAGCAATCCTACCATCATGCAAAACAGTTACAGGTTCCTGTTTCACTGTCATCTGGCAGGACGCTAGTACTTCCTTGGGTGGTTGCTGTCTACCATCCTATATATATATATATATATATATATATATATATATATATATATATATATATATATATATATATATATATATATATATATATATATATATTAATTTAAGCGGATCTAATGTAGTACAATATTTCAGTGGCTAACTTGTATAATTAATAATAATAATAATAATAATGTAATATTTTCGTGGTGGCATAAAATAGGGACTGTCCTATTTTCATAAAAATATTATAAGTTGTCTTTGCTTGTAAATGAAAAGTAGTAGGACTGGCGACACTCTTATAATCCAGTAACGTCTAGTTCTATTCAGTTTTGAGAGATGCACCCGCCATCGAATGTTGAACTCAGGTGTCCAGGCATGTTACTGGTGGGTGTTGAAGGGCCAGACATCGCACCATCACTTGTCACCAGACATATTGGTTCCAGCCCCACCACGGCTCACTCGTTGAAACTTAGATTGTTTGTAAATGTGTTTTCGTGACCAGATTTCTATTTTTTTTTTTTTTAGGTAAGTTTGATGTAGTAAATATAACACTGTGGAATCTTAAGTAATTTGGAGCTGAGGAAATATTATCTTTGAATTTTTTTTTATTATTATTATTATTATTATTATTATTATTATTATTATTATTATTATTATTATGAAGCACTAACCCATGATCTCTGAAAGTAACTCGGACATACCTATGACCTGTTTCTATTTTTTTTTTTTTTTTTACCTTCGCAGTCCGGTCAGTTTTTTTTGTTGTTGATAACTTGGTCAACCAGGCTGTTTGTGTTGACGGCCCGCACGCCATCACTACTCGGTTGATCAAGAGATGGTGGTCTAATTTCCTCTTGAAAATTTCACCTTTCCTTTCGGCAGTATATCTGATTTGTGCTGGTAACAGGGTGAAGAATGCTGGTCCACGGATGTTGAAACACACTTCTCTAAATGGCACCCCTACTGTTTTTTCTTGGTATATTCTATACTTTGTCCTAAATATTTCACTTCAGTAACGTATTACGGCCTACCTTTATACCTTTGCTGAGTTTCGACAGTCTTTCTACTCCTGGAGCCAGACCATGGGTCAGACTCGTCTGGTGCTAGCCTGGTCAACCAGGCTGTTGCTGTCGGAGGCCCGCGGCCCCACATAACCATCACAGCCTGGTTGATCTGGCACCTAGCACTGTGCAAATTGGGGACCAGGCCCTCAAATATTTTCCATGCCTTGAGGCAGTGCTAGTAATTTAGATGTTTTATTGATTCTATGTCAGTAAACGACCTTTGTACATTCTGTAACTCTGCGTCTTGCTTTGACGAGTGCTGTGAGCTCGTAAATATATGTTGTGAAAGCACCATTCATTTGTATACTACCATCATTAGCGTTGCTTCTCTTATTTGAATGTTCTTGTAATTTTCCTGTATTTACTGCATTTGACTAGCTGTGTTTTCTAAATAACAAGTCATCTGACATAATTTTTCCTTTATCTTTAAATTGTTTCTTACATTCTCTGAGAGTCTGCCTACGTTCTGTATACTGTGTTCGTTTTGAGTTCTTCATTTTCCCCATATCTAAGCATTTGAAATCTGTTACTCTTTTCAGGCAGATGCACTTGTAGACCTGAACAATGTACAGAGAATCTTCACTGACCTAATAAATTCAGTCAAGCAGATAAATTACTGGGGATGCTTGAAATCCCTTGTAACGTAGGCGAGAAAAATGCCTAATAATTTACACCTAAAAAAAATGGAGGGATTGGTCCCAAATCTGCACATTGAAATATTCATACGAGAGCAAGAGGCTTGACAGACGATGAAAAATATCTTCAATGCAAAGCAAGGGTTCGAGTTTATTAAAAGACCACACTCAATAACTGGAAGGGGATCCAGACAATGTAACATCCACCCTTCACACATAAGGGCAATTACCAACAGACCTCTAGCTGTCTTCATGAGGAATTTGATGAGTTTCTTGAGTTACTTTCTGAACAGACAGGCTGTGATACATACGTTGGTCTGCATAGGTCGGTCAAGCGGGCAACCTCGAGGACGATATTGGGACCTGGCCGCGGGGACGATGACCCTCGAAACAATATACAGGTTATCTACCAGCAAGCCTTCTCTTTCCTATCCCCCCTTTCCTCTTTCCCTCCTTTCCTCTCCCCTCTTCCTTTCCTCTCCCCCTCCTTTTCTTTCCCCTCCTCTTCCTTCTTTTCCCTTCCACTTTCCTCTTCCTCCTTTTCCTTTCTTCCCCTCCCTGCCTCCTTTCCCCTACTCTTCCTACACCCACCTCCAAATTCCCCTAACCCCTTTACTCTCCGTACGTGATAACATTTTTTGCGGTGTGTCTGCATTCTTTGTGTGCTTGCTCACGCGCTCCTCTGTTTCGCTCATGTCTTGGACAAAAAATATGCTGTTTTAAGTATACATGTTACAAGAATATTCGTATATATATATGAGTATACAGGGCAACATAAACTTAACGCTAAAGAAATTGCACAAAAACAAGCTTGGATTATTCGGAATTAAAAACAGAATTCATGGAATATATCTTGGAAATTGTGAACAAGAAACTTGGTAAAGTTTAAGTATTTTCCTGCGTGAAAGCTTGGTATATGTATGTGTGTAAACCAGGATGTCTTAATGGTGGAGCTGCCGGAGTTGGAAGACACTGTGATTTGCACCTCCAACAATCCTCTTTAATGAATGCCGTGAGGCTCGCTTAGTTTCTCCTGCCCACATTATGAATAGAGGCGGGTGTGTGTGTGTGTGTGTGTGTGTGTGTGTGTGTGTGTGTGTGTGTGTGTGTGTGTGTGTGTGTGTGTGTTATTGTAACCATCAACAAATGGTATTTAATCAGTAACAAACTGCGGCTAGCCGGGGGATCGGACCCGTATTGGGAAGAGAGCGAAAATTCACGACGCTCTAAACCACTGGACCATACGCATCGTGAATTTTCGCTCTATCCACGAGGCAGGCTAAAACAAAACGGGTTTGATCCCCCGGCTAACCGCAGTTTGTAATTGAATATATATATATATATATATATATATATATATATATATATATATATATATATATATATATATATATATATATATATATATATATATGTAATTTACCTAGCAGAGATAGTGAGGATTAGGTGGGTCCACCTAATCCTCACTATCTCACTGTTTACTCAACGAATTATAGTCGCCCATTTATGTTTGCATGGTTCAAGTCTTAGTTTCTGGCCCGGCTTCTTTATCGGCATTACTGTTACCAGGGCCTCATGTATTTGCATTATCCGCTTCCGGGCATAGTTCGTTGCACTTATCAGTTTTTCGAAGACTAAAAAGTACGTTCAAACATCCCAGCGACTCGCTGGAATGTTTCAACGTTTGTACGTCTCCTTGATTCTAGTCCTGAAGCAAACATTATCCCTAGTGTATAGTTCAGTGCCCGAGTTGCAGGCTCTTTTGTAACTTGTTAAGATCATAGCTATTCCTAGCTACATGTAACCAAACACTAACAATACACACTACGTGATCATCCATCTGCCAAACAATTCCATGTATGGTTGATACAGGTTACTTATACATATTTCCCCTGATCACTAAGACACAACTGAGCTATTTACACAGAGTGAGCTTAGACCAATTATCTACAAAGCTGCACAGTAAGGTAATGGAATGGACACAGATATCTTTAATGTTGGAACACACTTCACTTAAACTAGGAACAGGGAACTCGTGCAAGTTCAGACACTCAGGAAACGTATAGCTCAAAGGGGTATTTACTCTGCTTCCATGGCTGCAATCCGACAATGACCCAGGAGTGAGTCGGCTTGTGAGTTTGTGAACCAGCGTCTGAATGAGATTATGGAGGAGTGACGTTCTGATAGTCATACTCCACTCCGTATGTATAATGTTCGCCAAGACTGGAGTCCTGGCACGGGTCTTAATCTTGCGATGACACGCCTCTGGTTCCCGAAGGAGAAAGGGTTCTACAGTGATGCAACGTATGCTGCTCAAGCACTCTTCTGGTCAGTTCCTCTGGTGCATCTCATAAGCGACAACACCGTATGCATTGTCTGATGGCTTGGCCATCTCTTACTACTTCATCAACCCTCGACAGATTGAGCCTGAACGATTCACTTACATAACACCTTGTTGGGCATGCTACTCGTATAGCCACTCTACTGCTGATTGCCACGTGAAGAATAAGAAGATATGTTCCACCTGTGGGTCTGCAGATCACGGCTTAAGCTCCTGCACTTCCATTGCCGCTCCCACCTGCATCAACTGTAAGAGTGATCACCGTACTCTTGCAGCCAAATGTCCAGTACGCAAGAATATCCTCTCTAAGAAACTGAAAGAAGAAACTAAGAAGTCTACAGGAAACTCTCCTACTTATGCTGCTATAGCTAAGCTTCAGACGACCACCACCAAGATTCTACAAGCCACTCAACAACCTCCACCCCTCACAGCCTCTCCTCTACCAGACGATATTTCAACAAAATTCTACTACTGCCTGATGTATGCACACATGCAAAATGCAGCTAACCCGGGTTGTTTCAATACAACTATGAATGATATTCTTGCCCTCAGCAATCTGCCATCATTCAACTCTCCAGCTAGTCCTGCTTCAGCCTATGCTTTGAAGATTATCCCAAAAAATCGTCAGTTTCGAGGCACCAGATGACTTGCAAAATATGATTTCTGCAGAAGCCACCGGCTCTACTTCGCAACCCACCAATGAGAGACCACCACCTCCTCCAGCCACAGCCACTGCCAAGAGCCAATCAGAGCCCTCACTGCCTCACGTGCCTCCACCTTCCTCCACCAATGAGAAACCGCCTCCAACGCCAGCCACCACATCCATCAAGACACGAGCAGCGTCCTTGTCTTCCAACCCCAACAAAACTGACCAATCATCGACTTCACTTGTCGCTCACTCTAAGGATAAACAACACTATAATACAATACGTGGAGTATCTTTCTTCACTACTCCTGTGTATCCTAAAGAAATGGATGTACAGACATTGATCCCCCCTCCTCCAGAGCGACGAAGTCAAGTTCGTCTGTAGACCACGTGCTCTCTTCCTTAGAGAAGTCATCAACCTTCTTAATGCTCCAGAGATCGACCCTGACCGCAAATTTAGACTCATGACCATGCCAATACCGAAGTTCCAGACTCTTTCTAATGGGACAGTAGCTTAACACACACCAAGCCGACCACCACCAATACAACTCATCCTGCTTGCTGCCTTCTGACACTCCCAGCTCCTGCCGCTGCCTTCGCCATCCTCTCCTAGTGAGCCAAGTACCGACATCATTCAAGCCTCTCCATCTACGCCTCCAGTACTTCTGTACCACATGTCCCAAAGTGGTTGGGCCACTTCCTTGTTTCCTCCTCTTCCCCTCCTTCCCATCCTTTTCCAGTATTTCCATCCTTCCTCATCCTTCTTCCTTCCCATCTCACGACAGCTCTGGTCGTCTTCCTCGCTCGCTCACTCCTAACTGTGGACACTAGCGAGGAGGAGGATATGTAGTTATCACGGGCAACAGCTTGTCTGGTTCGTTGACTCCATGGTACACTAGTGTAGCCGCAGTCATCTCTGGCTCCTCTTCGGGAGGGGACATCAGTGCTAGTTGCCTTCGGAGTGTCTCGGTAACTTCGCACTCCAGAAGATAGTGTGTTAGGGGGCGCTGGACAACGTGCTGGCAGTGCTGGCACATCTCCTCCTTAGCCTTGTCTACCATCATCTTGGCTGCGGGAAAGCCCAAACGAAGCCGATAGATGGCGGTACACTGCGCTCTGGACCAGCTTCTATCATTTGGAGGGGGTTCTTCCTGAGTCGCTGCTCGGTACCACTGTTGAGATGGGGTATCACCCAGGACCTCCCCCATAAGTTTCATTGCTCCGGCGGCTACCAGTTTGGTCTGTCGTAGGCTGATGGAGACAGTAATCCCAACATGTGGATAATCTGTTGCTGCCTTGGCTGCATCGTCCACCGCCTCATTTCCCCGGATGCCAGCATGCCTGGGGATCCAGTTCAATGTTGATCTGTTACCCTGAGCTTCTAAGGCTGTCATTTTGCTCATAATCGATGTAATGAGGTGAACATTGTCCTGTGGTTGGGGATGGGAGAGGGCATTGATTGCAGAGGTGGAGTCAACATGTATGACAGGTCGGAGTCGATGTCGTTGGGCATGTGACAATGCCTGCTGAATCGCCACCAGCTCAGCTTAAAGGATCGTGCAGTGGTCACGGAGTCGCCAGCCTTGTGTATGACCATTGTGGTACAGTCCAACTGCTGCTCTCTTCCTGTCAGGGTCGACAGAACCATCTGTGAAATACATTGCACATGTGCGTCCCTCTGCCAGTGCCATGCTTATCTCAGCATGATTACTGAGGGTGTCTTGACTGCAGAGACGCTTAGAAGTAGGTAGTTGCATGACGCAAACATCGGCCGGATCTGGGCGCCAGGGAGGTGGTGGATGATACCCAGCAACAGGAAGGTCACAACTCTTCTCAAGGAATAGTTGTATAGACAGCAGCTTCCGCCCAGCAGCACAAAACGAACGATTCCAGTAGTAGTCCGTGAAGAGAGTTGGATCTTGTATCGTGGTTGCCAATATCCGTCTTCTCAGTGGGGTACCTAGCTGCCGGTGCAGAATCGTGGCTACTTTGCAGGCGTTTATGTATCTTACTCTGTCAGCCAGGGAAGGAAGCCGGGCCTCAAATCTGAGACATACTGTGTTGACCCAGATGGTGGCCCCAAGCATAGGTCTTATCGAGTGCAAGATCAGCATAGCTGAGTAGCTGCGTACCACTATGAAAGGGAAGGCTCACAAGTTCCTGCATAAGGACGTTAAACAGAGTAGGACTGAGCACACCACCTTGTGGCATGCCGTTTTCCAGGGTTTTAAAGGAAGAGTAGTGTCCCTGAAAGCTGACACAGGCCTGTCTGTCCCTAGGACTCTACCCAGGCCAGGAGGCGTCCTTTGATCCCCTTCCGAGCTGGTATTGCTAGAATTGCTGTGGGGCTGGCTAGCTCAAATGCCTTCTCGAGGTCGAGGTAGACGACGATACTAGGTTTCTTGTTACTATCAGCAATTTGGCTTAGTACGGCGGTTATGCACTCCGCTGTACCCACTCCTTTGGTGAAGCCAAATATGTGATGATGAGGCGGTCCAAGTTTCCATAGGAGGCGGTTTAACACCATCCTCTCAGCAGTCTTGGCTAAACAGCTGGTCAGCGATATGGGTCTCATACTGCCTGGGTCCTTGGGCTTTGGAATTGGTACAATAGTAGCCTTCTTCCAAGCTGCTGGGAGTGTCCCAGCCCTCCACGACTTGTTTATGACGTCTAGTATGGCTTTCCATCCACTCTGACCAGCCCGTGCAATCATGGAGTACGTGACACCATCGATGCCCGGGGCAGTGTCACCTGTGTTCTTAATGGCACGTCGGAGTTCCAAGTCTGATGTCTTCATCAGTCACATCTTCAGATTCACATGCAGCTTGTATCGTTAACTGGCGCTGTGGCAGAAGATTCATCTGTATATTCCGAATGTCCTGTGGGAGCTGAGTGGAGGCTCCCATGAGTAAAAACTGAGAAATGGCTGGAGTGGTGCTCAACATTCGGGCATCACACAACCTTATCTGAGATATGGGGCAAGCTTAACATCGCGACTGGCAAAAGCAAGTCGAGGCCACCAGCACACCCGAACCCATCCCAGGAAACTGAGAAACTGATGGAGCTCTACTCTACTCCTTGAATGCTTGTCTTTATATTTTACACCTCTGGATGAGGTGTCACCTCAGTGTTTAGCATTTAAAATGGGCTTCTCTTGCCTCTTCCTATTTTTCTGAAGATGTGTGTGTAAGCACATGAAAGTGCTCAGGTTTTATTTGTTATTTTCACTGTGGTATTTTTATATATACTATCATATGTCAAGCATCCTATGGAGAGAGAATCTAGACACAGGAGTCAACCCACAGTCGCTAAAAATCACTGATATAGCTTCAATCCACACAGGTGGCAGCAAAGCAGCTGAGAAAAAAATATAGACTGTCATCAGTCTGTAGTTTAAAAGAGTTTGAAAAAGCAAGATTGCTGAATACCTAAAATAAAAACATGCACAACCCATGACAACATGGGTTTAGAGCGGATCACTCCTGCCTTTCGTAATTGCTGGACTGTTACAACATGGTGTTCGATGCGCTGGAAGACGAACAGATTGTAGATGAAATATAGGCAAATTTTACAAAAGCCTTCGATAACTGTGATCATTGTGTAACAGCGCATAAAATGCCTGCAACAGATAAGTGGAAAAGTGGGCATCTAGTTATTCAATTTTCTAACAAATTGAACGTTAAGGGTAATCAAAATAAAATCAGAAGCTGGCACAGTGAAAAGTTCTGTTCCTTAAAGCACATCCTTTGCACTAATTCTCTTTCATTCTGTAATCTGACAGACAAGTCATAGTACTGTATCCAGTGAGTCAAAGAAACCAATATGATCTTTGTATGTTTCTTTGATATTCAATGAAGACAAATTTCAGTTACTTAGCTGTTGAAAAGTAAACAATTAAAAACTTAAATGGAGTATAAAACAAACTAAAACCACACAACGGAGAAGAGACTTAGGACTTATAATATCAGAAGATCTTACATACAAGAATCACAATAGTATATGTAGTATCACAAACTCAAAGACATTGTTCAGGCTGAATAACTAGGACCTTGAGTAGAAAAGGATCCCGAGGCATTAATGATTCTCGGGTCACTTGTGCTCTCTAAACTGGAATATTGCTATACACTAACAGCCCCTTTTAAGGCTGACGAAATCGCAGAGCTGGAGAATTCCCAGAGAATCTTCAGTGCTCATATAAATTCAGTCAAGCCCCTAACTTATTTGGAAAAGTTTCTTTTCTGTTCGTGGAACACAGGTGAGAAGGATAGGTCACAATTTACAAGTAGAAAATTCTGGAGGGGTTGTTCCCAAATCTACACACTGAAATATCGTTACGATAGCAAGAGGCTTGGCAGACAATGCAAACACCTTCAATAAAAAGCAGAGATGCAGTGAATATACTGAGAGATTACTTACTTAGTGTAAATGAACTGGGATTGTTTATTCATAAGGAAACTTATCAATAGACTCCTAGCTGTCCTCAACAGTGGAAAGCTAGATAAGATCCTCAAGTTAGTACCCGATCAACCAGGCAGTGGTGCCTTCATTTGACTGGGTGACGCTAGCAGCAACAGCTTGGTTGATCAGTCGATCAAGCTGAAGGCCTGGTCTGGGTCCTAGCCGCGGTAGGGTGTGTGCGGTAACTCTCAGAATCGTCTTCAGGTAACTATATTTGATTAAAAACTTTATAAATGTAGGTATATCACAATCATAAGAGATGTTCGTCCAGAGACTAGGCAGTGGTATAACATCCCCTCAGACAAACCTGTGCTTTCTCTCTCCACTTGTCCATAACAAGAGCCACAACATTTTCCCCTCATTCTGTGGAACCTATTTTATTGGGTTCTTTTTACCGTGTTACTGAGCCGTAAGGATTAGTCCAGGACTGAGAACAAAGAGGCAAGAAAATGGCTTTTCCCTTCTCACTAAGTGACGTGAGAAAAGTTGGGAGAGAGTTGGGTGTCAGAGGAGAGCCTGGAAGTGCTGCGATGTGGACCGTGAAGTTTGCAAGTATCTTAGCATTTCCGCGACCCAGTGAGAGGCTACTGACGGCGGTTCACGAGGCTGTAGTCTTGAGGGTGTCCATAATGTGTGTCGGTTCCATATTATCAGTGGAAGCACTACCCGGTGAGAGGTTACTGATGGCCCTTTACAAGGACATAGTGGTGAGCGTGTGTTTGTGTCCATACTAAATTATGGGAGAGCATCACCCAGATGCAGGGTACTAATGGGGCTTCGCAAGAATATAACGGCGTGTGCGTCTGTAGTGTATATCGGTGCTACATAATTATAGAAAGAAAAGCGTTATATACTTCGTTTCACCATTATGTGATTCATATTTCTGTCGTTCTCATTCTGACAAATATTTCAGATTTTTACTAATTATTATAGTATTAGTAGTTATAATAATATAATTTTGATGACATACTTATTCAGATGTCGAGAACCTATAAAAGTAATAAGATGTGGAAGTAATAAAAAAATTGCGTAGCAATAAGTACACTAAGGGACTAACACAAGCATAATTTAGAGGCCAAGGGTTTCGAACACCCTTTCTTCATCTATAAGAGAATTACCAACAACTGAAATGCAAAGATGGTGGAAAGGGGTGTCTTTATTGGTGGTGGTGGTGAAATGTTGCTGGCAGTGGTGGTAGCGGTTAATGGCTCCAGCGGTGTACATTTAATACAATGTATTGTGCTTTGTTAGGGACAAAGTCTAGATGTAATTAGTTTGAGATGAGCTAAGTTTGCATATAATTAGATAATTTGCATAATTAGCAGCAGAGCCACAGAGGGCACACACTGGTCCCACATTATTGCTTCGGCCCTGAACGAACTTCATGTAATGAGCGAATACAGAATGAGTAATACCAGTGTTCAAGTATTTGATTTTTTTTATTTTCATTTTGTAAAGTTATGAGAGCCTCCGTTTACGCCCCGCATAGAGCCAATAAAGCATTTGAATTACTGAGAACGTCTTATTGTCTTAAATATGAGCGGAGGAGACAGATACATGATTATATATACTTGGAAAGTACGTGAGGGCATTGTCCCATATCTTCGCACAGCCATAGCAACATATTGGAGCGAGAAATATGGGAGGAAGTGCAGGATGAACCCAGTGAAAAGCAGGGGTGCAGTGAGCACAATAAGAGAACACTGTATCAACATTCTCCTCTTAGTCCCTCCTCTTCCTTCTTTATATTTCTCCTCTTCAAACATCATATTCTATCCTACTCGCCTACTCCTCTTCATGTACTCCCTCTTCTCACTTCGTCTTCCTCTTGCTCCCACCTATTCTTACTCCTTCCCCTCCCTCTTCCTTTCTCCTCCCTTCTCCCCCTTCCTCCCCTTTCTCCCTTCTTCCCTTTTCTCCCTTCTTTCCCTTTCTCCCTTCTCCCCCTTTCTCCCTTCTCCCCCTTCCTCCTCCTCCTCCCCTTCCTCCTCTTCCTCCCTTCTCCCCCTTCCTCCTCCTCCTCCCTTCTCCCCCTTCCTCCTCCTCCTTCCTCCCTTTTCCCTCTTCCTCCTCCTCCTCCTCCCTTCTCCCCCTCCCCTCTTCTCTCTCTCTCTCTCCCCTTCCATCTCCCCTCCCCCTCCTTCCTCCTCTTCCTCTCCTTGCCTCCTCTTCCCTCTTCTCTTTCTTCGTCCTTTGCCGCTCTCCTCCTCCTCCTCCTCCTCCTCCTCCTCCTCCTTCTCCAAGTAACCATTATTCAGAATAAAAAGTGGCTTATCTGTGCCCACTGTCCCAGGTCCTCTTTATTCAAAGAGTATCCCTTTTTACCATATTAGTTCTTATCATTTTGTATGTCGCAATCATATCTCTCCTAGTCCTTCTGTCCGTCTGGGTCATCAAATTCAGTTCCTTCAACTTCTCCTTATCCTGAGTATGATCTGGTTGCAAACCTTTGGACATTTATGAGCTGCACGTGGATGACCATGGTTAGTCTTCATGCTTCGTCCATGTGCTTGAATCACATGTCACCTAAAAAGTATCGAGAACCTCGTGCTGGCCTTAAATGGAAACTGGACTGAGGACCACTGGGTCATGCACAGCAAACATAGTTTCTCAAGAGCCTGAGCGATAGCTGGAGCCGGCTTAAATGTGACACGGGCGAGATATTGAGCCAGGAGCTCGGGTGACAGGTGCTCTCCAAAGGGAATGAGTTTCCGGGAAGGAGAGCAAGAACCATCATTTGACTAGTGAAGAACAGTCGTTGTTTCAGCTTACAAATACAGCAAGAACATACTCTCACTTAGTCGTGTATAATTTCTGTAATATACTTAAGATTATCTCCCCCACAACCAGTCTTAACGAACTACATCGTCATCCAGTCTTCCTGGATGACGCTTTGGTCCGACAAGTTGTTACTGTACGCAGCACACAGTCTAATGTAAGCACTACAGGTCCGCCTGATGTAGTAATTACTTGAAGGAATGTGTCAGTTTTACTTTAGAAGAAAGGGTTTGATGTGAATTCACCTTATATTTGAGGAGCAGGTGTTCAAAACTTTTATGTTTATCGAGAAATGTTATAGTGTACTTGAAGGATTCGAAACCGCATCAGGGAAGTCTGGCAAGGTTTCCCAAGTGATGCTCTAGACCACTGGGCCACAGCTGCCTCAAAAGCTAGGCAGCCTGGTTTACAAGCCATGTTTCTTCCCAGCCCGGGCACACCAGTGGGCCTTAAGCATGGTTTCAAGCTATTTAATTCTCCTTCTGTATGTTTTTACCTCACAAGCGATTTTTCTATCAGTGCATCACGCAGAAACAAATGGAGTATATAAAAAATCGCCTGAGACGTCAGAACATAAAGGAGGAAAATGAAATAGCTTGAAAACCATGCTTGAGGCCTCCTGGTGTGCCCGGGCTGGGAAGAAACATGGGTTGTAAACCTGGTTTCCTAGGTTTTGAGGCATCTGTGGCCAAATGATCTCTTGGGGGAACCTTACCAGACTCCTCTGACGTGGTTTCAAATCGTGCCGACTGCGATCTTTCGCATACGTACATACATACCGGGTAGTAGCACCTCATCCTCAACGAAAAGATTAAATATACTTCATAGAAGTGTCTAGAAAAAGTCTATAGATTTTTCCTCGGAGCTACTTAAGTATTTTCTTCCTCTCATTTCTTCCCCCAACACACACACACACACACACACACACACACACACACACACACACACACACACACACACACACACACACACACACACACACACACACACACACACAATTCGCAAACGGGCAAAATTATTTACAAACATTATCTATCAGTCTGCAGCAGAATTCGAACCTGCAAACTCAGCATCACAGTATATAGTACTTTATCCACACATCCAGACTCCAGATATAAGTATGGGCGCGTTTGCGAATTGTTAAGCATTTCAAAATCTCTTTCGTAGTTCATTGCATGTGGCAGGATTTCATGAAATAACTTTGTACAAGTCTGGTGCTCTGAGGTATGGGGGAGTGACCGTCTAGCTTCAGCTAGGTGCCCATACGTATATATCTGGAGTCTGGCTGTGTGGATAAAATACTGTGTTCTTTGATGCCGAGTTTGCAGGTTCGAATCCTGCTGTGAATCGAGAGAGAATGTTTACACACACACACACACACACACACACACACACACACACACACACACACACACACACACACACACACACACACACACACACACACACACACACACACACACTGACAACACTGGAGGACAGGAAGAATAGGGGGGGGGGGACATGATAACGACATACAGAATACTGAGAGGAATTGACAGGGTGGACGGATACAGAATGTTTCAGAGATGGGACACAGCAACAAGGGGTCACAATTAGAAGTTGAAAACATAGATAAATCACAGGGATGTTGGGAAGTATTTCTTCAGTCATAGAGGTGTCAGGAAGTGGAATAGTCTAGAAAGTGATGTAGTGGAGACAGGATCCATACATAACTTTAAAGAAGAGGAATGGTAACGTTTATGGAACAGGGAGAAAGTGGACCTAGTAGCGACCAGTGAGGAGGCGGGACCGGGAGCTTTGACTCAACCCCTGTAACTACAGTTAGGCGAGTACACACACCCTCAGCCCACCCCACCCCACCCAAAGGTTCAAGGCGTGTTTAGTACAAGATCAAGAGTGTCAGGGGCTTGCTGTCTTAGCACTCTTGATGTATTTCCTGGGACTTGGTAGCAAGGTGGTCGTAAAAGTTTATGATTGGCGTGGTGGCACTCGGGTCATTGCTGGCTTACCTTCCCTCAGGGTAGTGTTTGGTGGGGTAGGTGTTGTTGAAGAAGGTAGGGGGTGACGGTTGAGGTTAGTGTGGTGCGTGAGGGTGGGCGTGACTGATGAAGCCTGGCATGGTGGGTAAGGCACCGCTTGCTCTTGAAGCATCTGATGTTGGTGGGCAACGAGGCACAAGTTGATCATGTGATAAAGCGACGCACCCGTGTTGTACTCTCCTGTGTGGTGTGGGTCAAGGTGTTGGTGTGAAGGTGGTATACTGTGTCTGCTGTGTAGTGTAGGACCTCAGGTCAAGGTCTTCACCTTCTTCAGCAGACATTTCTTAACTGATAACAAATTTATTGATAGTTCTGTAATGTCAGCAGGTTTTTGTGTTTGGATATTGAGCTTTACAGTTGTTGTATCCAGTGATACGTTGTGAACCGCTAAGAACACTGACAGTTAGAGCATCTTAAACAGGTACAGGTAGTTATAAAATGGAGATATCTGGATCATCTTCGTCTCTTGAGCTGTACTCATTGGAGAGAATGGGCCCAAGTCTGCGCACTGAAATTATTCTCCACGAGAGCAAGACGCTCGGCAGACGATGCAAAGTGCCTGCATTATAATGAGTACACTAAAAGATGACTCAATAAGTATAAAGAAACCGATGCTTTTCAACAACCTTCCTTCATTAGGGAAATTGCTAACAGATCCTCAGTTGTCTTCAAAACGGAAGTTACTAAGTGCCTTTTGTTAGTTCTTCATCAGTTGGGTTGTGATGCCTACGTTGAACTGCGTTCAGCTAGCGACTACAGCCTGGTTGATCAGGACATTAGTCAGGAGGTCTGGTTTGGGACCGGGATGCTGAGTCGGTGACTCACGGAATCGTCTTCAGGCCTTCGGCAGCTGTTTGCAGGCAAGAGGATGTGGTCATTGCCTGGCATTCCCTATGATCGGGCCAAGGACTAAAGTGGGGGTGTCTCCAGTGTAAGAGTTTCGTACTGGAATTTTGAAGAGAGAGCAAGGTGCAAAAGCACCGGTAAATGTGGCAGAAAATCTGAAAAATTATCAGTGAAACAACTGAGGCTTTCTTTGCTGATAACAGCCTCAGAATCATTCGGAAATATTCGATTTGTCTAAATGCATATTTTCTAAAGAGTGGGTTTATATAATTGTCCAAATGATTTAGTTGGATTTTTTTTTCAGATTTAATTTCAGTATTGTGTAAACATGGAATGATTTTTTTTAACGCAATTTTTTTTATACCAGTTTTGGCCACACACAATACTTGCTTAATTGAAATCTATTTTTTATGATACAATGGAAGCCGGATTTCATACTTAATCCGTTCCAGAAAGTCGTTCTAAATCCAAAAAGTGCGAAAGCCGAAGTAATATTTCCCACAAGAAATAATGTAAATACAATTAATCTGTTTCAGCACCCAAAAATATTAACAAAAATAATTTTTTTAAAGAATATAGTTTTACATACAGAAAACAATGAGAAATAAATATAAAGCACTAATTAAATGGATAAATGAACATTTAAATCACTATTACATACCTTTATTGAAGACTCTTGTTGGGAGGAGTGTGTGTTTGGAGACAGGAAAAAATAATTAAATATGATGCACTGATATTAACTGTACAGCTTATTTATCTATCACAATTCATCTAATATGACATAATAAACAATATTAATAACATAGAAACATGATATATTCTCTAGAATGAATAAAATTTGTCATTACGTATGTGAGGAGTGGTGGTGGTGGTGTTGGGTTTATCAGGGCCACTGAGAGCATAAGCCGTATATATAGTAGTGGTGGTGGTGGTGGTGGGTTTATCAGGGCCACTGAGAGCATAAGCCGTATATATAGTAGTGGTGGTGGTGGTGTTGGGTTTATCAGGGCCACTGAGAACATAAGCCGTATATATAGTAGTGGTGGTGGTGGTGTTGGGTTTATCAGGGCCACTGAGAACATAAGCCGTATATATAGTAGTGGTGGTGTTGGGTTTATCAGGGCCACTGAGAACATAAGCCGTACATATAGTAGTGGTGGTGGTGGCAGCAGCAGAGGCCACCACCACTATTCACACTGAAATAATGTACGTAATTTATAAATGAGGAATATTTACACTTTATAAATAAGAAATATTTACACTTTATAAAAAAAGATATATTTACACTTTATAATAAATGTTTACACTTACCCTGGAGGAGATACTGGAATTGGTTTAAGGTGGTGGAAGATACGCAGGGTGGCATATGTTGTCTGTGGCCTCATATACCTTCAGCAACATTGGAAGAGTTTTGTATCGTCCTTTTTCTATCGCTTAATCGCTTAACTTACTTGCTACACTGTTAATGCTACACTTTATCGCTGGCTGGCACTGTAGCCTTTATTGACTCCTGCTTTAGTATCGTACATATTGTAGAATCACTGTAGAAAGCACATTCTCCCCTCTCTCTCAGGCTGGCACTAGGAACTTTCTTTGGGCCCTTGGTGGCTCATTTCGCAGTCACAATCAACAAAGAGAGTTGCAGAGAAAAAATCTTATGAGCACTTAATGAGTGGTGGGGGCGGATTAGAAAGATACACGAGAGAGTATTCTTTTCTCCTAATCTTGAGTTAGAAATTGCATCGTATATCTATTGGTGCAGTAGTTACCCGTTTTTGCTAAAATGATGGGTTTAGATGCATTAAGTTTTGCGCCACAGTTGGTAAAAGAGAAAGTTGTGAAGCAGATGTACTCGTAAGTAGCGTTCCTAATTTACAGTCACTTCCATTATTCTGCTTTAAAAGAGAAGCTTACGACGACGTTTCGGTCCGACTTGGACCATTGACAACGTCAATGGTCCAACGTAAGCCTCTCTCTTTTATGTGCGGGTTATTTGTGTATCGTTCTAGTCACGGTATTGTGCCTTTTTTTGTTATTCTGCTTTAAGAAATACTATGAAATATGACTAGTGATGCAACTTGTGCCAGTTCCATCGTTAAGACAACTAGGGGACCTGGTAACTCAATTTATGTATGAAGGGGGTTAATCTCGGTCCCATTACACTTATTGTTTAACCTCTTGCTGTACTCATAGCACTTCTCTTTTTCATTGGTGGGTATTTTGAACTGTCTGTCAAACATCTTGCTTTCCTAGGGAGTGATTTTGGATTGTAGATTTGGGATCAATTCTTTCAGGATTTTTTCATGATTAAATCGTATCTTTTTTGCTTACATTTCAAGGATTTCAGTTCGAGGGACTGCAGGGACTCCAAAGGTTCTCTTCAGGTATATTTTGTAGATCTTTAATTTTAAGGTGCCTTTAAAGAGACTTTTAGTGTACAGCAGTATTCCGGTCCAGAGAGAACATTGACTTAACATCTCTTGTTTTGAGGGTTCTAGTTATCCTGCCTATAATTTTTCTTGTGGTTGTGATAGTAACAGTGATGTGTTCCTATTTCTTTATTTACTACAAGTACATGGTAAACAGACCTAGCGGACATCAATGACATACTGCTATATAGAAAGCCGCTTGTTATGCTGAGCATTTCGGTCAAATTAGGTCTTGTTTTGTCCCAGGATGCGACCCACACCAGTCGACTAACACACGTGTACCCATTTTGAACTGATGGGTGAACAGGGACAGGGACAATAGGTGTCTTATGGAAACATGTCCCTAATATTTTCCAGCAGTACCGGAGGAGATTCGAACCCTGGACCTCAGTGTGTGAGCTGAGTACGCTAGCGATCGAGCTTGATCCTTGAATGTAAGTTGTGACATTAGGGGACTTCAGGGGAATTACCAATTAACCTCTGGTTGTTTTCAAGAGGGAACAGGACAAGTTTCTTAAATCAGTGCCTGACCAGCCGGGCTGTGGTTTGTTCGTTAGACTGCGTGCACCCAGCTGTAACAGGTGTTGATCCACCAAAAGACCCAGGTCGCGGGGGCGTTGACTCCTGGAAACGTCCTTCAGGTATCCTTTTATGCCTCTCACATTAATCCTATCTGTTTTTGAGTGGTTTGAATTTGTGTTTTACTCCGCTCCCGTTTTTAATTTACATTTTTTCATAGCGGAATATCTGAAATTAGTCCTAAGTGAACATCATACTGTTTTCTGTTGCCCAGTGGAAGACTAGGTTTATATCCGCTTTAAGATTTGCTGTGTCCGTAATGGATGCAATTTTCATACAGTTTCTAATATCTTCTGCAAAGGATGAAACAGTTATGGTGTCTACCTCTCTGCCAGGTATTAGAATGAGAAACATTATTTGAGCGAGTGCTGTGCCTTGAACATAGTTTTATAGTGTGGCAGCCTCCGATTTTATTTTTTTTTACCTTTGCGTGGCAGCCTCCGATTTTATTTTTTTTTACCTTTGCGTGGCAGCCTCCGATTTTATTTTTTTTTACCTTTGCGTGGCAGCCTCCGATTTTATTTTTTTTTACCTTTGCGTGGCAGCCTCCGATTTTATTTTTTTTTACCTTTGCGTGGCAGCCTCCGATTTTATTTTTTTTTACCTTTGCGTGGCAGCCTCCGATTTTATTTTTTTTTTACCTTTGCGTGGCAGCCTCCGATTTTATTTTTTTTTTACCTTTGGTCTAGGGTTCGATTTGTTATAAGTTAAATGTCAGTTTACCTACTTTTCAGTTTATTCATCCCCTGCTCATTTTTTGTGCGCTATTACACCATGATCACACACAAGCAATTTGGAACCTTCATTGATTATTGATGTTTTGCTTTACTAATTAATAAAGGCTTCATACTAGAAGATGTTGTATAAATGAATGGCCATTGTATCGACACTTTTTACAGCTGGCACATCACTGACAATATCAGCTACATCCTTGGCTGTTGCAAAATCCAGGTATCAATCCCTTAACAGTTACAATATCTTTATATACCATTGCAAATTTCCCTTATCTAATTGCAGAGAATACTGCCTATATTTACGAACTCAGAAATGGAGTTGTTGTCTTAGCCTGTTGAGCACCTTGTTCTACCGCTTCACTCCGCGGATTTAGAGTTGATATTGCTACGTCACTGTTACCCACGCTATTGATTTCTGTTTGCTTGGTAAAATTTATGGGAGGCATTAGACCCCAGAGTGAGTGTGCTTACAGGCTTACCCTCGCTTTGATTGTCGTAATGTTTGGGGATAAAGTAAATGCTGCTGGTGCGTGATTTTATAGCAATCTACAATAGAACTTTGTCTTGTTTGGCTACTGAAGTGTCTGACGGTTTAATCCCAAGTGTGTGTGTATATATGTATGTGTGTACTCACCTAATTGTGTTTGCAGGGTCGAGACTCAGCTCCTAACTCCACCTCTTCACTGATCGCTACTAGGTCCTCTCTCTCCCTGCTCCATGAGCTTTATCATACCTCGTCTTACAGCTATGTATGGTTCCTACCTCCACTACATCACTTGCTAGACTATTCCACTTCTTTTGTATGTCGTTATCATGTCTTCCCTAACCCTCTTGTCCTCCAGTGTCGTTAGGCCGATTTTCCTTAACCTTTCTTCGTAGGACATTCCCCTTAGCTCTGGTACTAGCCTTGTTGCAAGCCTTTGCACTTTCTCTAATTTCTTGATGTGCTTGAGTGTGTGTGTGCGCGGGCGTGCGTGCGTGCGTATTTACCTAATTGTTATTGCATGGGTCGATCCATAGTGTGTGGCTCCGCCTCTTAACTCTTGCCTACTGTTTCAGTGATTTCTAGTCCCTGGGGCCCGATCATATCTTCTCTTGAAAGTGTGTGTGTGTGTGTGTGTGTGTGTGTGTGTGTGTGTGTGTGTGTGTGTGTGTGTGTGTGTGCGCGCGCGCGCGTGTGGGGGGGCGCGTGTACTCGTCTAATTGTGGTTGCAGGGGTCGAGACTCAGCTTGTGTCTGTGCCTGCGTGTACTGTGCGTTTCAAGGAAGGTGACTGACAGAGGCAACAACTGTGACAATATAATCTTGCCTCCTCTCCTAGTAATTGTTGTAGTGGGTTTGTACCACCATTACCCAATTATTATTTTTAACTCCTGACATTTGCAGCTCCTGTCGTTGTCGTCTTAATCTTAAAAATGGCCTTGTCTATGCCTTTTAGTGCCACTTACGTAAAAAAAAAAACTGACAGTTAGGCCATAACATATTCTATATGGCAGTGAGAGTTTAGACATTTCAGGATGGTAGACGACATCTTTTCTTCAAGGCGACATTTTTTCTTTGTTAGAATGTTGAATGTGGGTAATTGCATTTTTCTCTCTATCTTCATATTCTCCCCTCAAGGGAGGTTCCTTGACGCTGGTGAGGGGCTCTTGATCTAGGGAATTGGATCTGTGCTCCAGTTCCCTGAACTGAGCCTGAATGTCTTACATCCCCTTCCCTCCACAGGCGCTGTTTAATCCTACAGTCTTAGCGCTCCCCCATGAATATTATAATAGTAATCTACATATTCTCTTTGCATAATATTTTTTTATTTTTTTGGTCTGTGCTGACCCTGTTTGAGGTATCTTACCTTCACTTGACGTTTGCTCTGGGATATGATACCCATCTGAAAATCTTTGTTTAATTTTTTCCTGACTTTCCACTGACTACTTTCCACTAAGCCTGTTTCCTCTGCTTTTGGTAATTATTTTAGTGAAAGAGGCTGTTTGTTTCATCATGTATTTTCGCTTCTCCATTTTTTAATCATTTGTGTCATGCCTCCCCTTTTAACACCTTTACAGTTTTCATTGACCTTTGTAGATTTGCTGTTTTTCTTTCTCACTCTGCACATCTATATTATAGGTAAATTTGCTATGAAAATTATTTTTCCAGGAAACACATTTATCAATACATTTCCTGTGTTTTTCCATATTTATCTGACTTACATAACCAGTGACACTTTACATCCCTGAGACCATTGTTGTTACTTCCAAGCATAAGCTATTTAGCTCTATCCACATCACATTTTATGCCGATATGTGTTCTCGATCATTTTTTATCACTAGCATTGTACTTTGGTAACATGGTTGTATTCGTTTTTCTACCAGTATGTTTTCTGCTTGAAATTTTTCTCATTTTAGTCCCTTATCTCTTGCCTACAGCCGATAGCTGTTCTATATGTTATGTATTGTTGTTTAGTTTTTAGGACAGTACAGTAATTGAGCATTGGGTTTCTTTGACATCAGCTGCTCTTACATATGTTTTCGGGAGAGTTTTATTACACTTTCTTATTACAGGGATGATTTTTATTAGTTTCCTTTTGTCAATTATAATATTACTTGTAATATAAGTTTGACTTAGTGTGGAGATTCTTGGCATATACTCCAGTTGGGGGTGGAGCTGGGCCGCGGGAGTAATGACCTTAGAAATGACTACAGGCAGACTTTGGTTTTTGCTTGGCATTTGAAGTAACTGAGCGATGAGATATCTACTTTCTTTAATCAAAGGCGAGGAACTAAGTTGTGATGTGATGATGGTGACCGGAGGAACTGGAGGGCAGCTTTGTATCAGTGAGACGACGGTGATCGACGGGTTTTCGGATTGTTGGGACACTGGCAAGGAACTTGTGAAAGAGTTGTGCTGTTGGATAGACGAGAAATTCCAAAAAGAATGAAATATGAAGAATGGTAGATTTGGCTTCAAAATGCTGTTATAAAACATCTACACTGGAAAGATGAGAGCTGAAAGATATCTGAGGGATACCACTTGAAGGATGTTTCCGGGGATCAGCGTTCCTTGCGGCCGGGTCCTAAACCAGGTCAGGTCACCCAAGCTGTTGCTGCTGGCCGCTCACAGTCCAACATACGAACCGCAGTCTGGTTGATCAGGCACTGTTTTGAGGAACTTGTAAAGTTCTCTTCTAAAGACCGCCAGCGGTTTGTTGGTAATTTTCCTTATGCACCGAGGGAGGGTGTCTATAAGTCAAGGACATCTGACACTCATCCAGTTCTCTCTGTGTACTCGTCGTGACCCCATCCCCTCTCCCTTTTTTTAGTGGCAGTGGAGGTATTTTGCACCGTCTGCCAAGTATACGAGCAGTGAAAGTTCTCTGTACGTTTTCCAGCTCAGCAGTCTCACCTGCCTTGAAAAGGAGCGTCAGTATACAGCAGTATTCTAGCCTGGAGAGACTGAATGGAAGCATTGATCTGATCACCTTGATAATTGTTTTGCTAGAGGTGGAAGATATTCCTAGATTTCTTTGAAGAATTTTGTCTAGTAATGGTTTTCATAGAGAGGTCAGGGAAGATATACCTAAATATCTGTAAAGGATTTGTACTATGTTGATTTTAATTTTGTTAGAGATTGATATTTGGAGGGGGTAAAGGAGGTGTTGTGGGCGAGGGGTTTGGACTTCCAGAAAGCGTGCGTGAGCGTGTTAGATAGGAGCGAATGGAGATGAATGGTACTTGGGACCTGACGAGCTGTTGGAGTGTGAGCAGGGTAATATTTAGTGAAGGGATTCAGGGAAACCGGTTATTTTATATAACCGGACTTGAGTCCTGGAAATAGGAAGTACAATGCCTGCTCTCTAAAGGAGGGGTTTGGGATAGTGGCAGTTTGGAGGGATATATTGTGTATTTTTATACGTATATATTTCTAAACTGTTGTATTTTGGGCACCTCTGCAAAAACAGTGATTATGTGTGAGTGAGGTGAAAGTGTTGGATGATGAAAGTATTTTCTTTTTGGGGGATTTTCTTTCTTTTTGGGTCACCCTGCGTCGGTGGGAGACGGCCGACTTGAAAAAAAAAATCCTTGAATTATTTTGTCCCCGTTAGTTTAAAAGAAAGTGCAGTATCAAGACATGGGCAGTGTATGTATTTGTGCTCCTTTATGTTTTCATCATTTGTGGTGTCTCCAGGTCCTCGGCTAACCATGCCGAAAACCTATTTTGCACTCCTATTCACTACCAGGTGGCGGGTGTTTTATTCGTCAGGACACATGGCGTGTTTCTTGATACAAGTCATATTTTGATCCGCTAACTGGTGCTGTGACGATATAATCAGGTGCCTGTGTGATGGGGGTATGAAAAGCAGGAGAGACTTTAGACGAGGTCGATGGTGTAAGTAGATTAACTTTCTCAGTGACACCGCCTCTGCCACTAAGTTAAGAGCAGCTTTCTGCTGGAAATAGAGCAGCAGAGTAAAAGACTTTTGAGAATTGATGGCACACATTGGTTTAACGACAGGTTCTGGAGAGCACTGGTTTGAAAATATACCAGTATTATGTACTCTAGATTGTACTCTCCAAGAAAGTGTTGGTTTGAAATTAAGCTTAGGAAGGCGCTGGTTTGGCGTAGAAGTGTATGTTTTTTTTTTTATGTTAATGCCCAGGGTTACCTGGACCTCAGCAATGAGAGTCGCTACTCTCACCGCTGGGCAACGGGGACCAGTGCGCGTAGAAGTGTAGATGTCTTGAATTGACGAGGTACTCCGGACAGTTAGTGATCATTACATGTTGACTGCGTGTCACTAGCAGCAGTAGCCTAACTGATAAGGGCAGAAAGGAAAAGACCTGGTCTGGAACCTGGTCGCAGATGTGATGACCCTCGGAATCATCAACTGGTATGAGGTAATAAGTAACGTCATTGATGCTAATGCTTTTGATAGCTTTAAAAATAGGACAAATAGATAAATGGATATGAATAGGAACTGCCTTGATGTCTTCAAGGATGAAATTTATCACTTTGTTGAGTTATTTCATGATCAACCGTACTTTGGTGCCTATGCTGGACTGTGTGCTGCACTAATAGCCTGATTGATCAAGCTATCAACTAGGAGCAACACTAGGAGGCCTGGGGTCGGACCGCGGAAACGATTCCTCGGAACCTGTAACTGGTAATATTGGTAGTGACTAAAAAGCGAATTTATCTGGAAAATAAGGTGTAAGTAATCACTAAGATTTTTCTCTTGGTACAGGATAATGTTTATTAAAGACATTTTCAAACAAAAGCTGCCTTCAGCTGGAGTTTTATTAATATGAAAAAAAAATGCTTTCATTAGATATTAATATTATAAGGTTGCAAGTAGCCTTCAGAGAGATTGACTTCATATGGGATATAAACCAACGGTAACACAGAAAAATTGAACCAGTTCCTGTACAACGTTTTGATTGTTTCAACCTACGAACCGCGGCACGCAACAGTTTGGTTGATAAGCCGACAGGAATGTCTGGACTAAGGCCGGTTTGCGAGAATAGGTTTTCATAGCTACATGACCGTATATAGTGTATATTAAGCCACAAATAATCCCGGTATTTCGACGAACCCGGGCGACAGTAAAATGAGCATGCCTTTCACTGGTGAGGTTCGGCCGTGCTGACGGAAAGACTGTGCCGTTGAAATAACATCCAGTTCTCACATTATTGCTACGCGCAGAAGCGCATCTGCTGGAACAAAGGTAGAATTTTACAAGGGAAAACTGAATCACTACTGTGTCTTGATAAGCCGGGTTGTGATGTAGACCTGCAGGCCGCTAGCAGAAGCATCATGATTGATCACTTAAAATCGAAAGCCCTAAATATGTTCTCGCTGGAGCGGAGGAGAGGGACATAATATATACGTGGAAAGTGCAGTGTTTGATAACCAAGTCCCAAAATCAGCACACTGCCATAACTGCATGCTGGAAGGACAGAGATGGAAGGAAATGTAAAATAAACCTAGTGGAAAGCAAGGGTCCCGTTAGCACAATAAAATAAGATTGTATCGACATCCGTAGTCCCAGACTATTTAACATCTTGCCAGAAGATATTAGAAACATTGCTGGGACAAGTGTAGAAGTCTTCAAGAGAAAACTGGACAAGTATTTCCAACAGGTGCCAGATTAACTAGGCTGTAATGGATATGTGGGCCAGCGGCAACAGCCTGGTTGAACAGGCAGGTACCAAACGAGACTTGGACAAGGCTTGGGTGAGACGGTCTGTGGAAGATGAGGGGGAAGGTACCCAACTTTCGTACCCTCTGTCTTCCATCGTCCTACCTACCATGTTTTCCTCTTCCTCCCTCCCACCTATCTCTTCGTCATCTACAGCCCTCCAATCCTCTTCCTTTCCCTCCTCCTCGCAAACACCCACATGGTCCTGAGTCTTAAGGTTTCAAATAAAGTTATTCCCCTTAACTATATGTTAAAAATCGTGTAGATGACTTAAGTGTTGGTGGGGAAAATGTGGTGAGAAACTATGTGTGTATGTATATATATATATATATATATATATATATATATATATATATATATATATATATATAGATATATATATATATATATATATATAATGTATATATATATATATATGTCGTGCCGAATATGTAAAACTGGTCAATTAGCAAGAACTCGTTTAAAATTAAGTTCTTTCTAAAATTTTCTCTTATACGTTTAAAGATATATTTTTTTCATTAATGTTAATGTAAAAAAAATTTAATTTTGCTCCGAAAGAATTTTAGAAAACTTACCTAACCTTATTATAACAAGAACAATTAATTTTAGCCTAACCCAACTAAATATATTTTAGATTTGTTTACAATAATTTAATACTAAATAAACACAGTGAAATATATTTTTTTCGTTAGGTTCAGAATGATTTTGGCGAAATTATTGCATACACAAATTTTCGCTTGTCCTATATGGCAAGATGAGCGTTGCTATTTAAGCCAAGATCGCAAGTTCTGCCTATTCGGCACGACACACACACACACACACACACACACACACACACACATATATATATATATATATATATATATATATATATATATATATATATATATATATATATATATATATATATATATTGATCTCTGGCTGAAAGAGACTCGAACGTACGAACCTTGGAACAAGGTACGCAGTGCTTTACCAATCTACCCACACTGGACCAATACCTTGGAGTCCAGCTTGCGCTAGACTTTGATCCAAGGCAGCCAGCTTTCAGGGAGAAGGCTTACAGCTTTTCATCTCATCCCCTGCATGCATCAGCCTTACTAGAGATATTAACAATGCAAGGAATTAGCAAGAGCAGGCGAAATATACACAAACACTGATCTCTGCCTGAAGGAGACTCGAACCTACGAACTTTGGAACAAGGTACGCAGTGCTTTACCAATCTACCCACACTGTATATTTCACTGGTAACTAACTGTATTCATGCATGCGCGAGGCAGTCTGTAAATTGAAAGGGGTAAAGCAGCTGGGATAGATGGAATTAAGACAAATGTTAAAAGCAGGTGGGGATATAGTTTTGGAGTTGTTGGTGCATTTGTTCAGTATATACATGAAAGAGGGGAAAGGTACCTAGGGATTTGCAAAGCTTGCAAAGTTGCTTTGTATAAGGGGAAATGGGGTAAATGAGTGTGCAAGAATCACAGAGGAATAATCCTGTTGAGTTTACCGAGTAACGTGTACACTGGAGTTATTACTGACAGAATTATAAATAAGACAGAGAGTAGAATTTCAGAGGAACAAGGATGGGTAGGGGATGTGTAGACAGTGTTTACACTGAAACATATGCTTGATTAAGTGAAGGAAACACGTAACATTAAATATGCATAATTAGTTTTTATATTTTACCTAGGGCAAATATCAGTATTAATATTTCATAAGTAAGCCATTTCAGAGTTTATATATTTATAGATAAAATAGATTTATTTAAAAGGTTAAATCCTACATAAAATCATAGATACAGAAATGGCCTCCACCTACCTGCTTCCACCCAAAATTTTTGCAAGACAGATGCTTAAGTGGAAACTAAATGTACGAGGAGATAAAATCACAACCACTCGTAATCGGTGTGCTTAGTCTAGGTACCTGACTGACCTTCATATGCTCATGGTCAGTTTCACCATTAATGGCCGCACAGTGAGCCCAGTATTTTCTACATGTGTAACTTAGTCTTCTCCCCGTCGGTGAAGAAACAAATGACTAAACAAAAACGTTGTTGCTGTTTTCAGCAAAATGAAAATATTCAATTACAGTATTCAAACTAAATTTAAACAACGATTATTAATACACCATGACTCACGCGAAGAGGAAACAACAGCAGGAAAAGCAGCAGATGTAACAGCAGCGGCGGCATTGTCACCACCACCACCAACACATACCTCACTCCCTCCTACCAGCCAATCCTAGGCAATGAAAGTCTATTGAGCAACAGGAGAGGGAAGTGGGGACCCCCCTACCCCCACGAGTTAATGAAGTCCAGAGTGAAGTGGAAGAAGCTGAAGCAGAGTTCATTACTGGGTCGCTGCTGACGCTGATCGCCCTCCACACCCACCAATTCTTTTGTATCTCGACGTACAATACGAGTTTTGTCCATATCATAATAATGACAAAAAAAATAAATTCATTCTGTTCTTTGCAGAACTATCAGAGATATTTTCCCAGCTATGCCTTTCGCAACACTTGGACCATTACAAAATGGTCTTGCATGCATTGAAAGGCAAACAAAATGTAGATGTAGTTCATACAGAGGTTGCCAAAAAAAAAAAATCGGTAAGTGAGATCATGGTGTAATAACGTAAAAAAAAAAAGGCGCGTTAAAGAAATAACTGGAAAAATGGTCAGCGCTTTTAAATTTTTGACAGAACCCAGAGTATTTGTAAAAAGAGTCCAGCCAGGGGTGATTACTGTTCCCCAAGGCACAATACTCTCCCCTCATCGTATTCCTCTCAGTTTTATCCGAAATAGACAGGGCCATATATCATAGCAACATATCACCCTTTGCAGACGATACTAGAATTTGCACGAGAGTGGCATCCATGGAGGACATTGCAGAACTCCAAGCAGATATAAACCTATTCTTCCAGTGAGGGCAAATTTCATTCACTCCCCTACGACAGTAGAAGTGTAAGTTGAGATAATAAATTATAGGGCCATCGGGACGTGATTTTTTTTATAACCATTGGGTAGTATACGATATCTGGCTGATGTTTTCATGGGTCATCGCGACCAGGTCACAGACCAAGCCTCCTGTTGAATCACAACCTTATCAATCAGGCTGCTACTGCTGGCCACACGCAGTCCAGCGTACGACCCAAATCCCGGCTGATCAGAAACTGACTTTGGGAACGTATCAGATTCCTCCTAAAGATAGCGAGTGTGTCTGCTGGTAAGCCTTCTTGGGGTTTGAAGTTTTAATGGTGTTTGTATACCCGGTGTATACCTGGAGAGGGTTTCGGGGGTCAACGCCCCTGCGATCCGGTCTGAGACCAGGACTGTATTTGATAGATCTGATTTATATATTCACTCCTGCTGAGCTCTTCCACTCTGGTTTTATCATGTCACTGCCCTTCTCGGCAATCATAATAGTTTGAAGTCTTGGTGGTGTTTGTGTGTGAGGTTTTGGTGGTTTGTTTGAAAATTTGGTTGTTAGTGGTACTAGTCGTTGTTTTACCTGGAGTTTACCTAGAGAGAGTTCCGGGGGTCAACGCCCCCGCGGCCCGGTCTGTGACCAGGTCTCATGGTAGATCAGGGCCTGATCAACCAGGCTGCTACTGCAGGCTGCACGCAATGCAACGTACGAACCAAAGCCCGGCTGGTCAGGTACCGACTTTAGGTGCTTGTTCAGTGCCTGCTTAAAGACAGCCAGGGGTCTATTGGTAATCCCCCTTATGTATGCTGAGAGGCGGTTGAACAGTCTTGGGCCCCTGACACTTATTGTGTTCTCTTAACGTGCTAGTGACACCCCTGCTTTTCATTGGGGGGATGTTGCATCGTCTGCCGAGTCTTTTGCTTTCGTAGGGAGTGATTTTCTAGGATTTTCCAGGTGTATTTAATGATGTATCTCTCCCGCTTGCGTTCCAGGGAGTACAGGTTCAGGAACTTCAAGCGCTCCCAGTAATTGAGGTGTTTTATCTCACTTATGCGTGCCGTGAAGGTTCTCTGTAAATTTTCTAGGTCAGCAATTTCACCTACCTTGAAAGGTGCTGTTAGTGTGCAGCAATATTCCAGCCAAGATAGAACAAGCGACCTGAAGAGTGTCATCATGGGCTTGGCATCCCTAGTTTTGAAAGTTTTCATTATCCATCCTGTCATTTTTCTAGCAGATGCGATTGATACAATGTTATGGCCCTTGAAGGTGAGATCCTCCGACATGATAACTCCCAGGTCTTTGACGTTAGTTTTTCGCTCTATTGTGTGGTTGGAATTTGTTTTATACTCTGATGAAGTTTTAATTTCCTCACGTTTACCATATCGGAGTAATTCAAATTTCTCATTGTTGAACTTCATATTGTTTTCTGCATCCCATTGAAAGATTTGGTTGATGTCCGCCTGGAGCCTTGCAGTGTCTGCAATGGAAGACACTGTCATGCAGATTCGGGTGTACTCTGCAAAAGAAGACACGGTACTGTGGCTGACATCCCCGTCTATGTTAGATATGAGGATGAAGAACAAGATAGGAGAGAGTACTGTGCCTTGCGGAACAGAACTTTTTCACCGTAGCCGCCTCAGACTTTACTCTGTTGACTACTACTCTTTGTGTTCAATTTGTCAGGAAATTATAGATCCATCTACCAACTTTTCCTGTTATTCCTTTAGCACGCATTTTGTGCGCTATTACGCCATGGTCACACTTGTCGAAGGCTTTTGCAAAGTCTGTATATTACAGCTGCATTCTTTTTGTCTTTAGTGCATCTAGGACCTTGTCGTAGTGATCCAGTAGTTGGGACAGACAGGAGCGACCTGCTCTAAACCCATGTTGCCCTGGGTTGTGTAATTGATGAGTATCCAGATGGGTGGCGATCTTGCTTCTTAGGACCCTTTCAAAGATTTTTATGATATGGGATATTAGCGCTATCAGTTTGTAGTTCTTTGTTATTGCTTTACTGCCCCCTTTGTGGAGTGGGGCTATGTCTGTTGTTTTTAGTAACTGTGGGACGACCCCCGTGTCTATGCTCCCTCTCCACAGGATGCTAAAAGCACGTGATAGGGACTTCTTGCAGTTCTTGATGAACACGGAGTTCCACGAATCTGGCCCTGGGGCAGAGTGTATGGGCATGTCATTTATTGCCTGTTCGAAGTCATTTGGCGTCAGGATAACGTCAGATAGGCTTGTGTTTACCAAATTCTGTGGCTCTCTCATAAAAAATTAATTTAGATCTTCGACTCTCAGTCTGGTTAGCGGCTTGCTAAAAACTGAGTCATAGTGGGACTTGAGTAGCTCACTCATTTCCTTGCTGTCATCTGTGTAGGACCCATCTTGTTTAAGTAGGGGCCCAATACTGGATATTGTTCTCGACTTTGATTTTGCATAAGAAAATAAATACTTTGGTTTTTTTTTTATTTCATTTATGGCTTTTAGTTCTTCCTGCGATTCCTGACTCCTATAAGATTCCTTTAGCTTTAGTTCGATGTTTGCTAATTTTCTGACCAGTGTCTCCCTACTCATTTCAGATATATTGGCCTCTTTTAGCCACTCTGTTATTCTTTTCCGTCGCCTGTAAAGGGAACGCCTGTTTTTTTCTATTTTACATCTACTACTCCTTTTTCTTAAAGGAATATGCCTTGAGCATACATCGAGTGCCACAGTGTTAATCTGCTCTAGGCATAAGTTGGGGTCTTTGTTGCTTAGGCTATCTTCCCAGCTTATATAATTTAGGACTTGGTTTAAATGGTCCCACTTTATGTTCTTGTTATTGAAGTTGAATTTGGTGAAGGCTCCCTCGTGACTGATCACATTTTGTCGGTCTGGGGCTCCGCGCATACGTGTCTGAACCTCGATTATGTTGTGATCTGAGTATATTGTTTTTGATATGGTGACATTTCGTATCAGATCATCATTGTTAGTGAAGATGAGGTCCAGTGTATTCTTCAATCTAGAAGGCTCTGTTATTTGCTGGTTTAAGGTGTATTTTGTGCAGAGATTTAAAAGCTCGTGTGTGTGTGAATTCTCATCTGAGCTGCCTCCTGGTGTTATCACTGCAACAACATTATTTGCTATATTCCTCCATTTTAGGTGCCTTAAGTTGAAATCCCCTAGGAGCAAGATGTTGGGGGCAGGAGCTGGAAGATTTTCCAGACAGTGGTCAATTTTCAAGAGCTGTTCCTGGAATTGTTGGGACGTTGCATCCGAAGGCTAGTAATGACCAGATTTTGGTTTTCGATCTTTACTGCTGAAACTTCAACTACATCATTGGAGGCATTTAGCAGTTCTGTGCAAATAAGTGACTCTGCGATATACAGGCCAACCCCTTCCTTTTGGCTGTTCACTCTGTCGCATCTGTATAGGTTGTAACCTGGGATCTATATTTCGTTGTCCTAGTGATCCTTTAAGTGGGTCTCTGTGAAAGTCGCGAACATTGCATTTGCCTCTGCAAGCAGTCCACGGATGAAAGGTATTTTGTTGTTCGTTGCTGGCTTTAGACCCTGTATATTTGCAAAGAAGAATGTCATCGGACTGGTGGTATTGGTGGTACTGGGAGGGACTTTTTTTTCCGGCACTAATATCTGTTTATTGTTTATTGTTAGTATTTTTAGATACCAGATTATGTTGATAATGTTGCAATCGTCTGTGCTAGTGATGTGATATTCTTGCAAGCACACGTGCGCGCGAGAGTAAGTGATGGGGGAGGGGAATATGGACAGCGCTCCTCCGGAAGGTATGCCCTCGTGCATCTGAGAGTTGATTTATGTACGACTGGTGTTATTGTTGCAGGTGTGTGTATACTTATATTAAATTTCCCGCCAACACACACTCGTTACTCATTCGCTTACACCAACTTCACTGTTGCTTCTCTAAGTTTTGGTGTGTTATTCAATAATGTAGCTGACTCTTGTAACCCAGTACTTGTATCAAGTGTGATTCTGTCACTCATAACCCACTGTTATCAAGTGTGATTCTGTCACTCATAACCCACTGTTATCAAGTGTGATTCTGTCACTCGTAACCCACTATTATCAAGTGTGATTCTGTCACTCATAACCCACTGTTATCAAGTGTGATTCTGTCACTCATAACCCACTGTTATCAAGTGTGATTCTGTCACTCGTAACCCACTATTATCAAGTGTGATTCTGTCACTCATAACCCACTGTTATCAAGTGTGATTCTGTCACTCATAACCCACTGTTATCAAGTGTGATTCTGTCACTCGTAACCCACTATTATCAAGTGTGATTCTGTCACTCATAACCCACTGTTATCAAGTGTGATTCTGTCACTCATAACCCACTGTTATCAAGTGTGATTCTGTCACTCATAACCCACTGTTATCAAGTGTGATTCTGTCACTCGTAACCCACTGTTATCAAGTGTGATTCTGTCACTCATAACCCACTGTTATCAAGTGTGATTCTGTCACTCATAACCCACTGTTATCAAGTGTGATTCTGTCACTCATAACCCACTGTTATCAAGTGTGATTCTGTCACTCATAACCCACTGTTATCAAGTGTGATTCTGTCACTCATAACCCACTATTATTAAGTGTGATTCTGTTACTCATAACCCACTGTTATCAACTATGGTTCTCCCACTAATTTAGTATGGTTCTGCCACTCATAACCCACCACATGTATGGTTCTGCCACTCAGACCCCTGGCTGTCTTCAAGAGGCAGCTGGACAGTTACCTAAAGTTAGTGCCGTATCAGCCGTGCTTTGGTTCGTACTTTAGACTACTTGCGGTCAGTAGTAACAGCCTAGTTGATCAGGCCCTGATCCACCAGGAGGCCTGGTCATGGACTGGACCGCGAAAGAGGGGGGTGTTGATCCCCGGATTACCCTCCAGGTAGACTCCAGGTAACCCACCACTTGTGTGGTTCTGCCAGTCATAACCCATCACTTGTATGGTTTTTCCACGCATAACCAACCACTTGTATGGTTCTGCCACTTTCATATTTGTATAGGTTTCGCTGTGTATTTAAGGTGTTTTAAAGGTGTTCGTCTGATGGACAGCAGGAGAATTTTATCAGATAATTATTTGAGGAATATCGACAGACGTTGGAGGGAGTTGAGTGAGGTAAATGTCAAGCACGTGACATTTACCTTAGGAACATCAGAAGGTAGGCAAGGGTGCTACTTCTAACATGGAGGGTGTCTTTACACAGTGGGAGGGGGAGGGTGTCTCACCTGGCGCTCACATAACACAAGGGAGAGTGGTTCACCAGGTACTCGCATGACACAAGGGAGGGTGGTTCACCAGGTACTCACATAACACAAGGGAGAGTGGTTCACCAGGTACTCGCATAACACAAGGGAGGGTGGTTCACCAGGTACTCGCATAACACAAGGGAGAGTGTTTTACCAAGTACTCGCATAACACAAGGGAGGGTGGTTCACCAGGTACTCACATAACACAAGGGAGAGTGGTTCACCAGGTACTCGTATAACACAAGGGAGAGTGGTTCACCAGGTACTAGCATAGCACAAGGGGGTGGTTCACCAGGTACTTGCATAACACAAGGGAGAGTGGTTCACTAAATATTCGCATAACACGAGGGTGGTTCACCAGGTACTCGCATAACACAAGGGAGAGTGGTTCACCAGGTACTAGCGTAGCACAAGGGGGTGGTTCACCAGGTACTCGCATAACACAAGGGAGAGTGGTTCACCAGGTACTAGCGTAGCACAAGGGGGGTGGTTCACCAGGTACTCGCATAACACAAGGGAGAGTGGTTCACCAGGTACTAGCGTAGCACAAGGGGGGTGGTTCACCAGGTACTCGCATAACACAAGGGAGAGTGGTTCACCAGGTACTAGCATAGCACAAGGGGGTGGTTCACCAGGTACTCGCATAACACAAGGGAGAGTGGTTCACCAGGTACTAGCATAGCACAAGGGGATGGTTCACCAGGTACTCGCATAACACAAGGGAGAGTGGAGCCCATCTTCCTTACCTGTTGGTGGTTCGAGGATCATCGATCTGTGACCCAGTCCCTGACCTGGCCTCTGAGTTGACAGCCTGGCCATTTAGGATGGTTTTTGCTCGCTGCACGCAGTTCAACAGTTGATCAGCAACAGTCTTTCAGGAATTCGTTAGAAAAATTGAAGACAAGTATGTGTTGACAATATCACTTACAGTAGCAGAAATGTTGCTGAAAGGTCTTAAGTCCTTACGTTATCCCTTAAAAATATGTTTTACAACCCTTTTTTCACCGGATTTATTTTGCACCGTCTGCCATGCCCTCCGTTCTTTTACGGATCAGTTTCATGATTCAGATTTGGAACCAATACCTTCAGTATTTTCCATGTGAAAGTATACGCCTTTCTCACCTGCACTTCATTTATTCTAGGAGTTAGAAGTGATAAAGGCAGTGAAAGTTCTTTGTATGGTCTCCAAATCTTCAATTTCTCCTATATTCAGTGTTGTAATTAATGTATAGCAATATTACAGTCCAGAGAGCACAAGTTGCTTGAAGAGTATCATCACTGTCTTGGCATCTTCTTTTTTCAGCTTATCATTTTCGTTGCAGTTGTCATGGTAACTTTATGTGATCCCTGAACTTTAAATCTGCCGACAGCGTTATTCCTAAGTCCATTAAATTCTAATTTACTTTGTTGAGTCAGATAAGTGTATTTTGTAATATCTTCCAGGTTTTATTTCTTCTATTTTTCCATAGGGAATTAAGTGAAATTTCCTCTTTTAACATTGTTTTCTGTGACCCACTGAAAGACGAGGTTTACTTTGTCATCAGTGAGTATCACTCTGCATGAATCCTAATGTCATGTGTTTGCTATAATTTTTTGTGTTCGATTTGTTAAAAAGTTGAAGATCTGACTGTCCATTTTTCACTTATTCCTTTTGCAAGCATTTTGTGCATCATTACACAATGGCACACAAAATACGTGCAAATGACTCAAGAAATCGTAATGACACGATTGCAAACAAACCATACCCCCGGCCGGGATTGAACCCGGGATGGTTTGGTTTACGTGCAAATGGCTCGGAAAGCAAGATTATATATATATATATATATATATATATATATATATATATATATATATATATATATATATATATATATATATACACATATATATATTATATATATATAATATGTGTGTGTGTGTGTGTGTGTATGTGTGTGTGTGTGTGTGTGTGTGTGTGTGTGTGTGTGTGTGTGTGTTAAAATTCACAGAACAGGCGAAATATTCACAAACCGTAATCTCAGGCCGGCATTTTGCTTGTCTTCATTGCTGTACTAAGAATAATAATAACGCATTAAGCAGTAGGTTGGAAGCAGTGGGGACGCCGTGTGTGAGGGCAGTGTGTGGTGGGAATATTATGCAAAGAATTCCAAGCTTGGAAATTAAAAAGAGGTGCGGTATTACTAAAAGTATTATCCAGAGGGCTGAAGAGGGGTTGTTGAGGTGGTTCGGACATTTGGAGAAGATGGAACAAAATTGAATGACTTGGAGGGAGTATAAATCTGTAGTGGAACGCGGTGTAAGTGTCGTCCTAGAAAAGGTTGGAGGAAGGGGGTGAAGGTTTTGTGTGCGAGGAGCTTAGACATCCAGTGTGTGTGAGCGTGTTATATAGGAGAGAGAGTGGAGGCAAATGATTTTTATTATTTGAAGTGTTGTTGGAGTGTAAACAAGATAACATTTTTGATCGGATTCAGGGAAACCGGTTAGCCGAACTTGAGTCCTGGAGGTGAGGTGGTAATATTTGTAGTTTTGAACTGTAGTATCGGCGCCCCCTATGGTAAGACAGTGATGGAGTGAGTGATGGTGAAAGTGTTTTTTTTTTTTTGGGTCACCCTACCTAGGTGGGATACAGTCGGTTTGTTGAAAAAAATAACAATCATAACTGTGCAGTCGTTGAGATCGAACACCCCTTGCTTCAGTTTAAATCCTATTGTCAACCCTGAAATAATTCTGACATACCTTTATTATACGCACAAAATTGAATTTATAATGAGTTATCGGTAAATTGATACTACTTGCAACAACCACTATTGCTTTTCCTACTCTATATTTATAATGGATACTCCAGCCATGGCCTTTATATTCAAGCTGCAACGCTGAAACGCTTCCGGTCTAGAATCTAAACCGTAACCTCCAAAGTTGAGGCTAGAATGTGGTTGAGAGGTTGTCATGGATCTGGTATCTGGCTTCACCGAGTCCAAGTTTGCAGATCGAGCTTGATTGTGTCCGCATTCTCGCTTCCGCCCGTAGCTTCGTCATGGCTATTTAGAGGAGGGAAGTCAGGGCTACAGAGTTGGGATGATGAGAACATATTGTTTAAGCGAGAAATAGCATGTGGGACAGGCAGTTTGATATACATAAGTTTAACAGCAGTTATGTTAATTATTTGTAAAAGGAAAAATCACCGGACACGGGCGTTGATCATATGATGACCCGATGATGTAACATGTTCTTCAGCAGTTCTGATAACATAGTCATTCATACACAGACTGTTTACGGAAGACACCTAGATGAATGATGGTAAGTTCAAAATTCCGTACTGTGTTTGTTCAGACACACGTGCACCATTTGTTCCCACAATAAAAATACCCAGGTGCTGCACATGTATTAAATTTATCAACTTGTCGATTCTCTGAAACATTTAAGCAGAGTACTGCGATTGTAATATTATATGGGTAAGGGGGAGGACAAGTAATTTTATGCGTCGACTTCATTCATATGGTAAAATGAATTTGGGAATTCTAGAAAGGCGATAGGTACTGGAAATGCCCTTGTTAGAAAACGGGAGGAGAGGTAGGATAGTAACTACAGTAATTCTAACCTTACAAAAGAGCTCTGTAGACAAAGTGCGGCAGTACTGGCAGTAAGAAAAACAAGAAGTCATAATGTTACACTACTTAAAAGTGGAATGAATGTTAGGGAAAGTTACCTCACAAAACAGTCGTAGATTAAATGAAATCAGCGAAGTAGTGTGCGTCAAAACCAGGTATAGGTAGGTAAAAGGACACAAGTACATGTACAATATTACAATTGAGGGAGCACTAGCGGTAATTCTACCAACATTATTACAGGTATGGGTAATCGAAAGAAATTTGAAGATGGGATAAGATGGTGAATAAGATACTCATGTAACACTTAGGTATCTTATTTAGAGCCCTGGTACACGCGCCAGGGCTCTTATTTAACTCGAATGATACAGCCCCTGGTGGGCGAAGCTTCAAAAAGATACCCAGGTGTTGAATATGTGTCATATAGATGGGTAATTTTAAATAGGCAATTGGTTGTTATTGCAATTTCGCCTGTGCAACGGATTTTTTGTTTATCATATGTTGGTTTGGATTACTTTTAATATGTAAAATTGTCTGAGCCGTTCCATCACAAGTTCATTGCCAGGCAGTGTCCCACCTAGAAAATTGACCCCTCTCCCATCATTTTTTTGAGAGTTTTTTGCTAGCTGTCGGCAGTTCAAGTTGTGCAATTTTTCCTGGTTTTCTGATTTTTTCTTTTATAAGTATCCGACGTGTGTGTGGTGGCCGAATACAAGGCAGGTGTTCCCACCCACAGGTGTTCTTGTTTTACACGGTGGCTTAAGCTTGATAATTCACGGCTGCAGTTTTTGTTGCCTACACGTTGGCTATAATATGATGCATTCACGTCTATAGGTTTTAATGTTTACAGGTTGGCTTAAGGCCAGCCAGTTAAGCAGGACCAGAAGCTGTGAGTCGACCTCTGCAAACACAGCGAAGTGAGGACAGTACTCAGTTGTATCAATGAGAATAAGGTCATCGCGATTTAAAACACTGGTCTTCATAGTGAGCAATAGCCCGTTAGTCATAAATATATGTGAGGGGAAGGGGATGGAATGAGAGAGAAGATGGAATAGAATCAGCGAGAAAAGGGGCAATAACAACAACGAGTCAGCAGTTACTGTTGGCAATGTTTTGAAATTAACTTACAAAGTCATTGTAGGAATTTTCATTCTTAATCCTAGAGAGTATTTTCATAGAGAAGGGAGAGTGAAGGGGATTAATCCTTCCGGTTCCTATTTGAACAAGCCTTGTGAAGCATTGCACACGTACAGATAATTAACCTGGAGGGAAGACAAGATATCTATCAAAGCAAAATTTTTTTTGGATAAATATTTGAATAAGTTTTGTTTATGCACTGATAATGTGATAAAAATATAATAAGCCCAAAAGTATGTTGAGCGTCGCCTAATTACGAGATAATAATAATAATATGCAATTAATATACATATTAAGGTGCATTATTTCCCACACGTTTAAAAAAATAGTTTTGACAGTCATTTTGTACATGAATTTATTTTGTTAGACAAAAAAAAAAAAAGGATTAGATTAAATCAACCCTGCCATAATTTTTTTTTTGTTTAGCAATATATTTCAGCTTTGACGTACACCCATAGGAATGCTCTCTAAGTTATTTTAATTCGTTAATATGTTCCGAGATTTTCTTTTGCTGAGATTAAGTACGTTTTTTCTGCTACTTTCTAGAATTTACAAGATGTTCCGATAATGTACTGCAGTACACGCTACTTGTACGAAGTCTGAACCCATTTTCATCCCCCTTTCAGCTCTATCTTTTATCGCAATCAAAGAGGAAATGTTCTTCAAAGAAGCGCGATACTAATCTCAAGTAGAAGGTTAAGCTTCAGTTTCAGGTTGTGGAATATGAACCAAGAGTCTGAAGTGACAAAGTCGGCAAGTGATGTACTACTGATTTCTACACAACTTTTTTTTCATAACCTATACCAAGTTGTTTTAAAAGAACTGTGATTTCCCCAGCTAGTTTGAAGACTAGACCTCGTTTTCTTCCTCAGGTATGGTTTCGCAGAGGAGTACAAAAGGCACTATTTTCGCCAGGTAGGTATGAATGGTGTTCCTTCAGTGTTGTGACAAGACTCTGCAACACGGAAGGATTGACGGCATAATAGGGTCGGTGTTTCTTCGGTACTATGACTATAGTAGGTCGCTCCAGGGGAACGTCCACGGCCTACCGCATTTGAACCACCATTTACTGTACACCAATATGACAAAATGAAATATATCTCGAACCTTGATAGTCCATCCTCGAGTAGTCACAGTGCCTGGGGGCAGGAGGCCAAATTTGTTCATCGAAAAGGCAGATTTTTATAGCGTTAAGCGGTTTGACCATTCATCATGCCCTAAATTGAGTACCGGGGAGTTTTGAAAATTTGTTAGTGAGCTAACTGACGTCAGTTCTAAGCAACATGACATAAAACTCTACTAACCACCATAATTATCGCGCCACTAGTAAAGATTCCTGGAAATAAGGACCCCAATGGAAATAAGTCACTCTGTCTGACTTTTTTGGGTTATCCTAGGTTCTCTACACATATGCTGCTATGTATGATAATTCTATGTAACTGTATTTGTGTATACCTGAATAAATTTACTTACTTACTTAATTATTTCCAGTGTATTTTGATGTTTCCCGTAAAGTTTTCAGTGACTGATGCTAAATAGTTTTTTATTATTTTTTTAATCTTGTAATAAGCGTCACCTTCGGTGACGTGGTATTTAAAATATATCTTTCTAGTTTGACGGTTGGGTGAGTTCAGTTAGGTAACGTATCTAGCTGTTAGTGGACGGAGGTTCGAACTTTCACTGCTTGAGTTTCTCTCTCTCTCTCTCTCTCTCTCTCTCTCTCTCTCTCTCTCTCTCTCCAGTGAAATATCACTCAGAGAACATCACTCAACTTTTGTCACTACAAATAAGTTAACGAATAAAGCCTGCAACACTCGGGTATCATTATTACAGAAAAGTTTCACCTAAACATAAAAAAATGAATAAGCAAGAGATTGAATTTCACAATTGCTGGAAGAAGAGAGCTTCCTTGCTGGGTGTTTTAGTAGTTGTTTGAGAACGGTATATAATACAGGTGTGATTGTTGTTTACGCTTTCTGGATGCTGATAGTAATAGCTCACTTGGTCAACAAGTGAATAAGGATATTTTGCCTCAGCCCAAATTTTGAGGATGAAAGAAACCATACCCTCGGCCGGGATTGAACCCGCGGTCATAGTCTCAAAACCGTCTCGACCGGCCACAGGTTGAGGCTAGAAGACAAGAGTCACGCTTCACGCTACAGAAAGTATGTGAAGTACAGTTTAGGTATTGTTTTCAGTGATACCTTCATGTAGATAAATGGTTCAGAGAACCGGCAAGTTGATAAACACATGTGCGACACCTGGGTATCTTTATTGTGGATAAGTTACGCCACACAGTGAGCACAGATATGCTAAAGCAAAGATTATGACACACTTGCTCTTAGTGGGCATTTATTCCTTAAATTAGTTCATAATATTACTCCTTATTTCTACAAGTACATATACAAGGTATACAGACCTAGCTGACATCAATAACATACTACTATATATCAAACTCATTATGCAGAGCATTTCGGGCAAATTAAGTCAGTTTTGTCCCCAGGATGCGACTCTCACCAGTCAACTGCAGCGCTGTATAGCCCTTGTGGCTTAGCGCTTCTTTTTGATTATAATAATAATAATAATCACCAGTCAACTAAAATACAGGTACCTATTTTACTGATTGGTGAACATGGACAGCAGGTACATTAAGGGAACTCGTCCTGTTTTCACCCCTACCGGGAATCGTGTGTGTGTGTGTGTGTGTGTGTGTGTGTGTGTGTGTGTGTGTGTGTGTGCGCGCGCGCAGAGTATGCTAGCAATTGAGCTCCGGGATCAATCGAGCTGTGGTACATACTTTGGACCGCATACGGCTAGCATCAACAACATGGTTGAACAGGCTGTTCGTGGCTTAAATATTCTTTCGTTTCAATAGTAGAGTCACCTTAGTTTTTTTTTTCGAGTTTATCTGGTCAATAACATTCACTTTGCTGTGTGAGACTGGACATTTCTCATGTGTTTTATATTTTATTAAATATTTTTGGTGATACAAAAGACGTATTTCGTTGATATCTGCATAATGGATTTTTATTGGTAGATAATTGATGGGATAGAATAAAGGGTGAATGTAAAACGTTTCAAATTACACCACCGAGGAAGAGGTATGTTAGCTAAGGCTTGCGAGGGGAAAAGGAATACAGGCCAGTTGTTAATTGGAAGTCGGAGAGGAGTCAAGGGTCGACCCACACGTCACTACTCATGTACACTACACACCCTCCCACACGCACGCACACAGACAAACATTTATTCACATGCTGTTGTACAGAAGCAATGTTAGGAAGTGCTTCTTTAAATCTCTGGGTGGGTGAACAGTGGAAAGTGTTTGACGAAAAGGTGGGGGAGGCAAATTCAGAATGCAGCTTCACTATTAGGTATGATAAGGACGATAAACTTACAAGTCTATAGTAAAGTGCTCGGCTCCCAAGCGAGGAACACAGGCTAGATTCTCAGGAGGAAAGATGCGTACACCTGATAGCTATGTGGGCCTCTAGATTGCTAGCTCAAAGAGCCTGATTGACCAGGTGGTCAGTAGGAAAGCCTGGCTTCAAGCCGGGCTACGGGAGTAGAAAAGCTCTCAAAATTTGTCAGAGGTAAAATCATATTTAAAACCTGCTGTCCCCTGCCAGTCTAGTAACAAGTATGTTACTGAATATTAGTATAATGTTGAGGGTCGCATCATACGGTAGTATTGTTATTTCCGATAAAAGTATTCTAGAGAAGGGGTGGGGCCAGGAGCTGAGATTAGATCGTCATAAATACTCTTTTAATACAACTCAATGATTGTTCATGCACTTAAACTACATGAATTTTTATAAGTGGTTATGAGTGTTTAACCCTACCACGTATACAGTGATGAAACTAGAAGCGGGAGAGAGTATACACTGTTTGGGGATGGGGAAAGCCGTTTAGCAGCCATGGAAATAAACCTGGAATGCCACTATAGCAGCAGTGAATATTTTGTAGAAGTGTCAGAAATCCAAAATGCAGATATCAGGGATGTGATGGATATGTGGGGCAGCAGGCCTCCAGCAGCAACAGCCTGGTTGACCAGGCAAGCACCATGACGAGCCTGGCCCATGGCTGGGCTCCGAGAGTAGTGAAACTCTTGAAACTCTTCAAAGGTATATCAAAGGTAAAAGCATGGCCGAGAATAATCCTGGTATTATAGGCATCATGTAGACAAACTTTGCTATGTAAATAACAAATGATAATATTCTGACATGAACTTGTACTTTCTTATATTAATCCCTTTCAAGGCAGGTCGAATTGCAGACCAGGAGAATATACATATAACTTTCAATGCTTATGTAAATTCAAACACTTAAATTATTGGGAACAGTCAAAGTCACTTTAACTGTATTCCCAGGAATGTAGACGAGTAATTGTAATTTACACTTGGAAAATAGAGACTTGTTCCAAATCTGCACAAACAGATTAGTCCTTAGATAATGGAACGCTCGACATTTGGTATAAAATACGCCAATGGAAAGCAAAGGTTCAGTATTTATATAAAAGATAACTCAATAAGGATATAAGGCCCAAGGCTCTTCAACACTCTTCAGAGATACGAGAATTCACCGGCAGACAGTTAACTATCTTCAAGACGAGACTACCAATTCCACCAGGTATATACTAATCGAGTAGACTTTTGTCGCTACATTGGATTGTGTGCAGCTTGCACCAGCAGCCTGAGCGACCAAACTATCAGTTTGAGACTGGACAGTGTAGATGATCCCGGAACCATCTGCAGTTAAACTACAGATAATGCAATTTTCCTAAGGGAGTTTCTCGTGGTGGGATAAAGGGAGAGGGGGGAAGGAGTGGCATCATTGATTAGGAAACGATGGTGTTTCAAGAAATTCGATAATTTAAACACGGGATTTCAAAGAATGCGTGGCTGGTATGTTTATTAACATTTAGGAAGGTTAGCATGGACTCCACTTTGACCAAAATAGACTAGCATCGTACATTGGTTAGAACACTGGCTTCTTAGTTTTAGGACTGTCTTGCAGTGTGTTCGAATCCTGCTCATTCGTGAGGTCATCTGATTTATGCTACATGTAAATCAGTTTTGCTCGGATAAAATGTCATCTGATGCACATGTTTCAGGATGTACTCACTACCGTTTTAATGTAACAAGCAGTTTGCACGAACGAGGTAAATATGCTTCTCTGTGAAATAAAAATCATTTTATATCTTCAGTCAGCAGTAGATGTAATCATTTTCGTCCAGGATGACAGGCAGTCCCAACTTGAGGTTGGTGTGAATGGAACTTCTTGACTGTAATGAGTGTGCGGCTCTGTCATTCATTATCGTGGATACGAGCTGTATCAAACACTCACAATTCGCTTCCTGAAGACGGACACTGAAAATCTCTATTACAGAGCAAGATGACGCGCTTATTAAGGCTGTTTGTGTATTCATTGAGTTTTTAATTTATGATGGCCGATACTGTGTCCTTGACCCAGCCTCCGTTCTGGTCGACATTTAATGTGTTCATGTAGTTGAACTAATTGTGTTGTGTTTGCGGGGTAGGGGGGTCGAGACTTAGCTCCCGGCTACGACTCCTAGACTACTTTAATCAGCATCACTGACTTCTGGCCTCTTGGGTCTTATCATATCTTCTCTTCAAGCTGTGTATTGAATATGCTTCCACCACTGCCTCATTTAAGTCATTCCACTTTAAAGCCATCCCGAAACTTTAAGAAATATTTCCTTGCATCACCCCTACTCTCCACCCATGTTGTGTTCGGTCTCCTCTCTCTCTCTCACACACACATATATATATATATATATATATATATATATATATATATATATATATATATATATATTATTACAACCTAGGATTTCAAATGGCCTGTTATCCCAGGTGTAATGGGAGCAAATAAACACAGTAGAAAAAGTTTAGACTTATATTATCCTTCACCAATTTAGAACAGCAATATGTACACTATGTACAGTGATAAATATAGTGCACTCCACGGTAAGCAAGGCAGAAATAGAAGCCACAAGATAGCAGACCGTGCTTCAACCAGCTCTAGAATGGGAATGACAAGGGCAGACAGGAGAGCGGTATCCACATAACCTCTGCGATTGCTAATCCCACCTTCTTATTGGCTAGAACCTGGTCACTAGTTGAACGATGGGGCCCCATCATCAACTCTTAGCAACCTGGTTCGCTGGTTGGGGGAGATAGCCTGTAAATGAGGGTGTGTCCATGCGCCGAATAAAGGTTACGTACTCTTTGCATGCCACACCCCCACCCCCGAGAAGGCTCAGGATTAGGCTGCCACCTCCCAGTGGTAACCGTGCCGCCATGGCACGAAATAATGGGACCGCCTATCCTCTCCACCATCCAACTCTTAGATAGAGCTCAGCTTTCCTAGTGACCAAAAGCCAAACCCTAAACTCAGAGTGAGACAGCAGTCAGATAGGCCAACATAGGTTCAAGATACAAGCGGACGGTAGCCCGTATCCCCTCACTAAAAAAACCCCCCACATCAGGGGATAAAAAAAAGAGCTTGAAAGGGGGGTTACCACAAATACATCCTAACCTAAATAAAATATTAAACTAGACTCTTGACAAAGAGTCTGCCAACACATTTTCTTTGCCGGCAATATATTTTATTTTTAGGTTGTAGGGCTGCAGCCTGAGCGTCCAACGCATAAGCCTTGTGTTGTGATTCTTCATGGCTTGGAAAAGTGACAGTGGCCTGGCCAAAGGAAGATTTAGATAAATTAACTGTTAATTGGGAATTCTTAAAGGTCTCAAACAGAGCTTTAAGTCTAAGTAGGTGTTGATCCCAAGTATCAGACACCACAACAATATCATCTAGGTATGCTGCCGTGCCTTCAAGTCCTTTAATAGCCTGATGGATGAGTTTCTGGAATGAAGAGGGGGAATTTTTCATTCCGAAGGGGGTAACTGTATACTGATAATGACCTCCTGGAATTACGAAGGCAGAGATTTCCTTCGCCTTATCTGTCAAAGGTACCTGATAGTAACCTTTAAGGAGATCTAATTTGGACACAAAAGTAGCCTTACCCACAAAGTCAATTACGTCATCCAGACGAGGAAGAGGGTAAGCATCTGTGATTGTGACCTCGTTCACTTTACGGTAGTCTGTGCACATACGAAACCCTCCATCAGCCTTTTTTACTAGGATGCACGGTGAAGCCCATGGACTAGATGACTCCTCCACTAAACCATGTTCTAACAAGAAGTCTACTTCCTGCTGAAGTAGCCTTTGCTTTTCAGGATTAGCTCTGTAGGGGGAGAGTTTAATTGGTTTAGATTTTCCCACATCTACATCATGGTAACCTAACGTACATTTTTTCGGCACATCCGAAAAAATATTAGGATATGACTGTAGAAGCTCAGTTAAATTGGTTGCTTGTATTTCAGATAATCCATCCATTAACGGGCTAGGATCCTTGAGGAGGACAGAATTTGAAAGTTTAGTATTAATTTCAGAGATAGAGTGCAAAGAGTCAGAGTCGTCCTCAGAGGTAGAGGACAGAGTCATTACTGGGACTTTATCTGGTGTATGAAAGGCCTTGATTTGATTAATGTGGTAAGTTTTTGTTTTTGAGGTCTTATCAATGGGAGCTACCACATAATTTAAATCAGATAATCTACTTACAATCTGCATAGGTCCCGTATATCTAGCTTTCAAGGTGTGGCCAGGTATAGGTTCCTGCACCAACACCTTGTCTCCTGGATGGAAGGAGCGGAATTGTGCACTTCTGTCATACCTCTGTTTCATCTTACTTTGAGCTGTCTTTAGGTTAGCCGTGGCCAACTCACGTGCCACCTGCAACCTTGAAGACGGGTTGTAGAGTGCTGAGCTTACGTCTTCTCCCATCCATCCTTCTTTGAGCACCCGAAGAGGACCTCGTACATTGTGCCCAAAGATCAGCTCAAACGGACTATACCCTGTAGACTCTTGCACCGTCTCCCGTACTGAGAACAGCAACAAAGGTAGAGATTCATCCCAGTCTGTCGGAAAGTGCATGCAAAAACTTCTCATCATTGTTTTTAATGTCTGGTGGAATCTTTCCAAGGCGCCTTGGGACTGAGGGTGATAGGCAGTGGATAAGTTGTGAATTATCCCTAACCTAGTTAATACTTCCCTAAATGCTTTGGCAGTGAAGTTAGTACCTTGATCACTTTGTATAGTTTTAGGAATGCCAAAACAAGAAATGAATTTTGTTAAAGCTTTGAGAATAGCTTTAGTATTGATACTACGCATAGGGATTGCTTCAGGATATCTGGTTACTTTATCCATAATTGTAAATAAATACTGGTTTCCAGACTTTGACTTAGGTAGTGGACCTACACAATCTATAATTAAATCTGCAAAAGGTTCTCCCATCAGCAGGTATGGGTTGAGGTGCAGGTTTACCGGAATGTCCAGGTTTTCCAACTTGCTGGACATTCTCGGCAACACTTAACACATGATTCTTCACATCTTTCTTTTAATTTTGGCCAATAAATTTTTGTGATTCCATACAAGTTTTTTGTAATTCAAGTGACCTCCTAATGACGTATTATGAGCTATATTTATTATCTGAGGCCTATACTTGTTGGAACCACTAACCTGTCGTATATAATTGCCGGCCTCTATCTCCTTACCAGTCTCAGTGCAAAACCAAATAATCATTTTTAATCTCATACTTGACTGGATGACCCAAAGAGGATTTACCCATGGCTGCCTGGAAAGCGAATTTTAAAGAGTGGTCCTTTCGTTGTTCCTCCCGGAAGGACAGTCCTCGGGCATGAAACAGAGACATCTGGCAATCCTGCAACCTGGGAATAGGGAAGGCTTGATCGGGTCTGTTCACTTGATCTACGAGGCTCTGGGCCAGTTTTTCCTCGTAAAACAATGTGGCTATTCCGGAGATCGGAGTCGTCCATGATAGGTCAACATTCTTCCAGACAACCCTTGGGGAAGTTGCCCGAGGCTATGGCCACTGAGAAGCATTAATCATTATAGGTTCAGGACACGAATCATTTAGCAGTAATGTTATTACCCAGTAATAACATAGCATTTTTCATGGGGAATTCTTTTTGAGACACCTACAGTCAAGTACCTATGTAATATTTAATTGGTACATAAATTTTATGCAAAGGAACAGAATATATAGCTCCTCCATATGCTTCCAATAAAACAGAGGAATTCAAAGAAGTATTCTCTGAAAGGGGTAATATTCTCTCTTACAAGTGAGCACATGCTCCAGTATTCTAAAGGTATTTACTTTAGTTGGTTCTGAGTTTCTGAAGGAAATAAGACTGCACAATAAGGGGCCATACCTTTCTACTTCTCTAGGGACATGTTACTAGGGATATTAGAGATTTTCCCAATGGGTTGAGGTTTTTGGGGGCAGTTGAACTGATGACTCACTTTATTGCAACACCTGGCTGACGACAGGCTTGCCCTTTACCCTGATGACGCGTGCTGCGCGGTGTCGCCTGGCTGGCGCTCTCTGATATTGCTGTCGAGATGCTCCATAAGCAGTTTGCCCCTCCGCAGGGGACCATATGTTTGAGAAGCGGCTCACCAGGTGACTTGGTTGGATGACGTAGACGTTCTCCTCCGG